>NW_010308664.1:0-3637 GCF_000700745.2 Antrostomus carolinensis
AGGGTGAATCCACCCAAACCACCACAGATGTTCTCCAGAATTCCCCCTACTCATCAGTGAGGTATTGAATAGCATCTTTAGTCAATGTGGTTAAAAAAATCACAGAAAACTGCTCCATTTGTGTTACTGATTTCTACAGGCCAGCACAAACCTTGTGTGCATTTTAAAATTCTTTTCAGGAGTGTCTGGTGATTTTTTAAATTTTTTTTTAATTTGATCTAGTGTCCAGTGTGAATGTATGGCTCCAACACCAAAATTCTTCAAAGGATGCGTACCAGAGTCTCAATTTTGTGTATTTCGGGTTCACATTCTGTTTCTAGATCAGAAGATTGTACTGCAATAGTTATTTCTACATAGCGTCCCTTTCAGAAAACAAAAAATGTAAGCTTTGTAACTTTTATGGGGTATAGATTCTGGTGTTTGAAAGCAACATGTATTTTTAAATAGTGATTATATCTGAGATGAAAAAACTGGTGAAAGTTTTGCAGTATTTCTTTAAGATCATTTCCCCTGAGAATTCTCCATAGCTATTGATAAAATAAATCTTACCCTTAGCATCCAAATATTGTGGCATGAGATTTAGGGTTTAGAAGAGCAAAACCAGAAGGGTAATTCACAGACTGAAAATCTCATCTGAACTGGCATGGATGGGGTTAAAACTACACTTTTATTTTAGAAAATAGTCTCCCCACTACCTGTAGCTTACCAGCAACAGCAGCAAGACCCAATAATAGTCTATATACACAATTTGAGTCCTGGAGAAAGCAAAGTGCCAGAGTTTCTGAAACTGAGCCTATGCATCATCTTCATAAATGTCTTCAGGAAAATGAATTATTTGTCCAGCCTGAAAGTATCAAATTGGTTTTTGTGGCTAAGGTCTCTAAGAAGCTGACAGAGAGTATTTTCTGGAAAGTGGGGCTTTTCTCTCTCTCTGAGCTCGGCAAGGTAGGTTTGGTCTCCGAAGACTACTTTGCTTTGGTCCATTAAGTGGTACAACTTGGCATTGATCTGAGGCTTATTTCCCCATAGATTTTCAAGAAAACATATCAGACGGCTTGTTTGTATTCCATTGTTTCCTGACCTCCCTGATATATTCTGTACAGCACAAATATCAAGTCTTCACTGTCGTTAACATCATGGGTCTCCATCTCAACATGACACAGATTTCTTCTTTTTTTTTTTTTTTTTTTTTTTTTTTTTTTTTTTAATTGCTCTGGTATACACTCAACCATAGCATACGCTAGTGAAGCCAATGTTGTCTCAGATTCACTTTTGGACAACATTAACAAAGTTATGGTTTCCTGTTATTTGCAGATCAAGCAAAGAATACTGAAGATTTATATTTTGCCAAATACACAAGCTGAATATTTCACTTCCAAAATCTATTTTTTTTTTTTTTTAAATAATGCCAACAGTTATTGTAAACACATACATCACATACTGCTGTCTTTCACTTGGTTTCAAGATGAAAATCTAAGAAAAAAACAACCGTGCAGACAAGTAAACAATTTCAACTAAGACTGTCTAACTGTAAAGAGAAATTAAACAAACATGTCAATATTGCTAATGTAATGTTTTCCAAATGCTAACAAGTAGGTAAAGTAACCCACACAGTTTCTGGGAAAATGCACTATATGAAGGATATACATATGTGCCAATAACACTTTTTTATCTTTCTCCTTTTTTTTTTTTTTTCTCTCTGAAAGTTAAAATCTATGGGATCTTATGTATCATCCTCAGTTTATTAGTCTATAACTTTATGATATTTTAGTATCTTGGCAAACTGGAATGCAATAATGTTGTAAATTGTATTGACAGCTTTTTCATTCCTAAGCCTCATTTTTATTGTACCTGTATCTTGTACAAATTGGCACACAAGATCCTTTTAGATTAAACAGCTAGATTTTTGACATACAAAAAATAATAAATGTCACTGTATTTTGATGAAGGTCAATCAATACCAGTTTGCTAGAAAATCCCTAGTATGTACTTCTCAGATTTTAGCCTTTTAAGTCTTTTTTTTGAAGAAAAATATTCTGAAAAAATTGAGGACCAGATAAAAAAATAAGTTGAATGCTGGGCGTTTGTTGCAATTTTGACACACATTAGGAGGCTGTAAAGTCATTAATTCATTTTATACAGTATTATATAAACCTTTCAGTCACTGACTACCATCAGTATTTTTGGGGGACCAAATACATTCTTGTCATTAAAACTTTGAATTGTAATACTATAAGGGAGACATGATTTTGTGACATAACTGGTGGCCACCGGTACTGAGCTGATGATCACTGTTTGGGAACAACCATTCTACAACATATGTTATTTTATTATTCATAAACACTAATGATTTTCATAGTCTGTGCTACTAAGATAAATGTAAGCACATTAAATATTTTAAATCAAAATATATATCAATGACAAGGGCATTTATTTGCTGTGAATTTTACTTTTCATTTCCAGAAAAGGAGTATTTCAAGGTCATGGAGAAAGGGTACAGTAATACAATATAGGTGGACTGGATACAGGACAAGGTACTTGTGAATTTTTATTTCTGCAACTAACAATTTGTTGTCTATTTGCAAGATTTATATATAATCAATAAGAATTTGCAAGTGTAGTAACATTCACTGTAGATCTCCCCTTTACACTCTTTGTTCTGTATCCTAGAGAACACATTTTTATGAAAAACTGTTGAAAAAACATTCACATATTTTATGTTGAAACTAAATGAACATTTTTACACTCTTACAAAGGTGTTTGTGCACTGGGTTTTTCTTTTTCCTTGATACCAGGTTTTAGAAACACAGGTTTTAAGACAAAATTACCATGGCTTCTACAAGTTAAAGGAAACTTAGAAATGAGGAATAATAATTTCAGTGGAGTCTTTTTTATAATTATTTATTTAATTCATGAGAGTTTCTTCCTCTGATAAAGAAACTACTTATAAAGGGTGAAAATATACACTCTGGCTGTGTGGAATGTACACTCTGAGTAGAGGAAACTTAAACTACCTTTTACCTCTTTAGGTTTAGCACAGGATGGACATTTTTCTGGGATATTGAATGCTATTAATTTACCTTCCCACTAATTTATGCTTAGGAAGTGGGTTTTGGGGTTCATTTCTAGGGTGAAGTCACCAAGGTAGTCAATCTTCTTTCCACTTCTGATAGAAAGCCAAAAGTGGGAGAGGAAGGAAGGAGTGTGGGGAACTGCTGGACAACCGTCCTAGGACACATGTCAGGAGACCAAATTTATACAATTTAGGTTCTTATTTTCTCTTTGTGGAGAGGCTTTTCTTTTTTAGCCTCTCTTAGTCTTCTACTTAATTCCTCCATAGTAAACATCCTTCTGTCTCCCTGTGATCACCTTAATCTTTCCATTCTCTCCTTATATCAATATCATAGCTTTTTATGGTCCATCCTCCTTTTATTTTAACCCAAAACCTTCATCTTTATAAGATATAGCCTTAACAAAACTTGCACCACATAAATTATTAGTCCCAGTTTACATTCTGTCTCATCCTGACTTTCTGACTTCTTTTTCTATCCTTTAAAGACTGCTTTCATCTGGCTATACAATTTCTACAATGTTTATTTGTGCCTGAAATTCTCTAAAATATTTTTTCCAATTCTAT
>NW_010308664.1:3667-24219 GCF_000700745.2 Antrostomus carolinensis
TGCTAAAGAGTTGTGATAGTATCTCAGGATCAATAGATGCACATTTTCTTTCTCAGTCATAGAGCAGAACACTTTTTTATTATTATTATTGCACAACCACTTAAATATCAAATTATGATATAAGCCACACAGCAAACTGTACTCGGAGGCATTTACAACACCTGCATTTAGAGACAACAGAGTACAGTCGACCACAATAAAGCCTAATTCCACCTAAAAGCACATTTTTTCACTGTGGTTTTCAAAGAGAATTTATATCAGGTGTTTTCTGTTCTGTTTCTCAAGTGATAAGCCACTTAGGATCAATATTTGTCTCATTAGTGGCAAGTTTAGCAACTGTGAGAACCTGGCCTTCCATAGCTTCTTGAAGACCTATCAAATTGCTACACAAACCATGTATATCCTCCCTGACTCCAAAGCTATATTTCAAAAGCAAAATGAGGTGTAAAGTTAAAAACAGCAAATGAGCCAGCAATCAGGAAGTGGATGTTATGAAGGAAAAATGTCATGATGATAGGAGTGCAACAGTGCACGAAAACTTTTACATTAATTTTCTTAAAATCTGACAAAAAGCATGTACAATGTTTTTTTGTATTTGATTGGTTGACTGCATTTACAAGCATTTCCCACACTGGTACATGAATTATTTGGCTACTATTAAAAAATCCCATTCCTGGTGTGTAAAGCAGCATGTGGTTGAGATGAAAAAAAGGAAGTTTGCACCAATGCACAGACCTTGTTAAGAATCAGTTCCTATGCATAATGATTTATACTGGATGGTGAGATAGTGAGAGAATACAGTCAGTTAAGAAGGATTTCTTAGATTAGGCTTTTCTGCAACCCCTTGCCCAACAGGCAGATCTAAAAACAATATCTAAAAAAAAAAATATTTAGAAAGTATAACCATTTTGGCATTAGAAATCTTTAAACTTCATTTTATTATCTTCCATAATCTGTGAGCAAATGATCAGTTCAGGCAAAGTAGTTTACAACAGCGACCTCTTTGACTACTGTCAGCTTGTTGGGGAATGACTTCAGTTCACTCAGTCCTTCCATCCTCCTCTGCCAGAATTTCTTGAATATATGAAATATATTTATAGAAGAGGTAGATTTAACAAATGACTTGTGCTCTTCTTCACCAGTAGCTGGTAGTTAGGTGTGATAGTCTAGAGCATCTCAAAAAGCACTGAAGTCCTGACTTTGTGCAACCTATTGAACCTTTGAACTATGTAGGTAAATAAATCCAAATTTCTCCCACCCT
The DNA here is from genome assembly GCF_000700745.2 of Antrostomus carolinensis. Lineage (NCBI taxonomy): Eukaryota > Metazoa > Chordata > Aves > Caprimulgiformes > Caprimulgidae > Antrostomus > Antrostomus carolinensis. The sequence goes on from NW_010308664.1 coordinate 4,929, forward strand.
AGATACCCAGGTCCTCCTTATTTAGACAAATTTATTTTCTGCATGCAAAAATGCTGAATTAATTTTAAAGTTTTAAGACATAAAGTCACTTTTATGTATAACAAATGTCAGTGGGGAAACAACTCCAGAGAAATAATTATCTTTAAACTAAAACTGTAACCAACACCTACAAAGAGTCCTGATATACAGCACACGTGTATTTACGTGTGTGTGTGAGAGGATTTTTTTTAAGTTAGTACATACACATGAACAGTAAACTTGAAACATATTTTCAGAAAGGAGTGGAGGCATCTGAATCATTTACCTACTGCTACAACTGCAGGATCCTATTCTGTATCAGTTTCATAGGACACCACCATATTTATGCTGGTTGCAATCTCTTCTGTAGCTACTATACAGGATAAATAAGGGTTGTAAATTCAGATCCTTATTAAACTAGTCACTGCTAGTGATTTTGTTGTTGTTCTTCTATTTGTCTCAATGTTTACAACTTAAGTGTAGACAAAGACCTTATGGGACACCTAATCTGACTATAATATTAACATAAAAGGATATATTTACAACAGGCATAAAAGGATATATTTACAACAGGAAGCTGTGAAAAGAATTAAGATTTTGCCTTATTTGTAGGCAGTGTCTACATCCATTCTGAGGTCTGGAGTGATTCCAGGAGGAAATAATCTGGACTAAGGAGCAACAGGCTAAGTAATACCTCTTCAGAGAAGAAGGGTGCAAGGAACATCCAGATCAAAATCTAAACAAGTCAATACAAAATTTGTTCATAAGAAAACCCCCAAATATGGTACTGAGAAGTTTAAAGAGAAGGATAATCTCCAAAATACACAAAATCATGTTTCTGTTAAGCATTGGTAGATAGGTCCTCATTTGATGCAAATATCTGATTTTAGTCACTATGTTTAAAAAAAGTGAAAAGAAAATGAAGATGCAAGAAGTTATCAGGGATAAGAGATAATATAAAAGGAAAGACTGAACTAACTGGAGTTGTTTAGCCTGAAGAAAAAAATGGGAAGAAGAAAGGGAGTGATGACACAACAGCCTTAAGATTTTATTTATTTATTTATTTATTTTTAAGTAGAAGGAATAGTCTGTTTTCTGTGCCCAAAATCAAGCTAACAAGAAGTTAAACATAAGCAAGTGAGATTCGACCTAAATATCTGGAAGAAGATTCCTGATTGTAAACATAGTGAACCAATAGGAATAAATTGCCCAGGAAAGCTGCATATTTTCTGTCATTGCAGAAATGTCAGAGCAGTTAAACAAATGTCTGTCAGATGACCTGAATGGAGATGGACTAGAAAACCCTTCATGTTCCCTATCAACCCCATTCTTCAATATATAGGTTTGAGAAATACTGAGTTATATACTCAATTTAATAAAGAGATTAAGCAGAATTTAAGTAAAAAAAAAGATGGTATGACTTGGAAGTACTGGCTAGTGGAAAAATTAGACACAAAATGTGTACCTCATTGTTTTATCACCATCTTACCTTTCAAGGTATTAACCATGATGCTACACAAGATGCTACGATGTTGAGATAGCATGAGGTTGTAATCTCCAAACTGCATTGTTTGTCAACTCACACTTGATATTTTAAGAGTCAATTTTTTCCCTCAAATCTCTCAATATCCACAAACTCCTTCCATTTTGTTGTTATAAACAGTATCAGTATCAAAAAATCCCATTAATTATACAATAATCTTGGGTTTAGAATGTGCATATTAGAGTTAGTGATTTAATAATCAGTGACAAAAGTGACATTTGCTGCTTTGCTTAATTTCATGTTTTTGTAACATGTTCTTCAGTTTCATCCATTTTTTAAAGTCAGTTTTTTATATATATTAAATAATTAATGTACATTAATTTTCCACAAGTTTAATTTCAACCTTTAGTCTTTAGTTTTGTCTCTGATAATAGAACACCATATGATGAAAAAACCCTATTTTTTCTCCGTCTATGACAGAATACCTAAATAATGGAGGGTAGTAGTATGGTGTATCTATACTATGCTTTACACAATATAATTGCAGTTTGTGGTTGCATCTTCTTCTCTAAAAATCCTTTTCCTCTAGGCTTAAGTTAAATTTATTAATACTTTAATGTAGAGATTGTGCAGGTGTGAGGCTTAATTACAAAATATGTTGATTCTGACTGAATAAATTGCATGACTAAATCCAACTTTGGATACAGAACAGTGTAAGTTATATTTAAAAGTCATTATATTTGGAAGTAGGAGCAAGACACTACAGTTAAAAGGCAATTGGATTAAGTTAGTTTTGAGATTACAAGACTTAAAGCAGAATTTAGTAAGTGAATATTAACATGTGCATTTTATTATAAACCTCTTCTCTCTTTTTAAATTTCTTAGTTACTTTAGATGTCAATGAAATAAGACACATAAAAGATTCCCACACCAATTTACACCATTGCACTTTGGCTTTGCTTTAGCTCATAAAATTGCTCTCCTGTGTCTCAGACACTGGTAAATCAAAGCTGAAGCCATCGTGTGGGATACAATAAACTCTTTGTTCTTCTAAGTTGTTTTCATTAATGATATTTTGTTTCCTACAGCTATGTGTCACAGAAAATATGCAGCTGTCTTGTACAGAGTTCCAAGTATCACTAATCTAAATGGTTAGCACTATCTTCAAGGCATCATAAGAACAATCAATGAAGCCCAGGGAATTCTCTCTTTTATAAACAAGTGTTTAATACTTCAGGGCTACTGAATGAGACTGTGCAAGGCTATGAATAATTGTACCTGAGGGCTTATACAATTTTAAAGACTGAGAAATGTGTATGCTATCACAATATCTGCTATCTTCAGATACCTCTCAGCTCTTCTGCAAGCCTTTCATGAATATTCTATAGTGCAAGTCTTGTTTTCTATTGCTCTGTGTGAAATCTTTTGTTTTGATTCTCCATGCTTCCTTTCATGCTGATAAAGTGTTATGAGTGCATGAAATACTTCCCAAGTGAGTAAATAATGTGCCCAATGCCAGTGAAGCTCTGAGCAAGCATATCCCTTTTGCTGAATGCAAAAAGGGAGATATCAGTAACACCATTATAAACTACACATTTTTAATAAAAATAATATAATAGCAATGCATCAATCTAGCAGGAATTGCAAATAAATCATTGGAGTTAGGAACTCAGAGCCATGCACAGAAGATTAAATTTATTCAGACTGTTCTTTTCCTGTCTTTTTTATTCATTATGTATCACCGAAATGACATGCAATGCCTCAGTCATATTTCTGGTATATGTCTGACAATTTTTTTAGGCAATTCCTTCAGACTTCACTTAGATAAGAACTTATGTTGAAGGAAAAGTGAGCATTCACCTGAGTAAAACCTTCTACACTTACTCTTACTAGACACATTGCAGCTTTCCTTAGAGAAATAGCTTGTTACCTGACAGATCACTTGAGGTGATTCTACAGATGTGTGAGCATGGAGAACATCATCCAATATGCATAGGAGCCCTCTGTAGGTACTGGCACCAGCAGCCACTGGGACACATCGTGTCAGTACTTCGCATAGTTTATTTATGTTACCTTCCATTAACACCGCCAGATCAGATTTGTTCAAATCACTTCTAGTTTGCTTGCATGCAATATTTGTGAGTGGACTTCTATAATTGCATATGTTCTGGGTTTTTCTAAAAAATTCAGCCAATTCACTCTAGCCTTAAATCTTGATTTGTCATGTACGTAAATGCTTTTGTGCATGTATATGTGAATTTTCTGTGCCTGTGTATGAGAGGCCTAGGCAAATCTTCCCTGAGGAATTCTTTACAAACTGCTGGTGCAGATCACAGTATAATTCCATACTATAACAAATCTTGAATGATGATTAAGACCATGTTGTAACAGCTGGTATCCTGGGGTGCATTAAAAAGAGCGTGGACAGTAGGTCGGGGAGGTTGTCGTCCCCGTCTACTCTGCCCTGGTGAGGCCACATCTGGAATGCTGTGTCCAGTTCTGGGCTCCTCAGTCCAAGAAAGACAGGGCTCATCTAGAGAGAGTCCAGCGGAGGGCCACAAAGATGATTAGGGGCCTGGAGGATCTGCCCTATGAGGAGAGGCTGAGAGAGCTGGGGCTCAGCCTGGAGAAGAGAAGACTAAGAGGGGATCTTATCAATGTCTATAAATGTCTGAAGTGCAGGGGCCAAATGGATGGGGCCAGGCTCTTTTCAGTGGTACCCTGTGACAGGACAGGGGGCAATGGGCACAAACTGGAACACTGAAAGTTCCAGACAAACTTAAGGGAAAATTTATTTACTGTAAGGGTGACGGAGCACTGGAATAGGCTGCCCAGAAAGGTTGTGGAGTCTCCATCTCTGGAGATGTTCAAATCCCACCTGGATGATTTCCTGTGCAACCTGGTTTAGGGAACCTGCTTTAGCAGGGAGATTGGACCTGATAATCTCCCAGGGTCCCTTCCAACACCTAAGATTCTGTGACTCTGTGACTAAAATGGAAGTACTCTGATTTACAGAAGATCTAGTTATTGTCAATTTTTTGGTTGTACTCAACATGTGGAAGTCCCTTTAAAACAATATTAACGTAAGTAATAACAGATATGTAGCCAAGATCCCTCCTTCGCTAATTCACTAAAAGTCACAAAAAAGGTAAGAACTCTAGATTAGGAAAGCAAGGACAATTTTAAGTAACTGAAAGCTGAACCATCACCAGTATGTTCATATAGAAAACAAAAACTTAGGATCCTCTACCTGTCTGGTTTTCTTTGAATTATATACTGCTGCCCACATATTCAGTCAGGATGTAATCAGAAGAGATCATGGTGTGTAAGTGAAGGTTCTTATTGCATGGAATGAACTAAAAAATTAATTAATTTGTTTCCTTATATATTTATTTTTTAACACTTATGATTTGCAACAACAAAATGTAGGATTCAGATAATCAAAAAAAGTAACACCCCTTCCAAAAGGGCTGTATTCTAAAGATTAGCAGACTCTGAATTCTGAGAGGTGCTCCAGTGACCCTTGCAGAAAGTCATTGCAGAATCCTGGATGACCGTGACCTATAGGAGACAAATTGACCCATTCAGAGAAGTGACCCTGCCACCTGAAAAAGTCAGGTTTTACTGAGTGCTAAAGAGCTCAATTATTGTAATCAGTGAATGGCTGGTTTTTAAATCCAAACCCTGCTCAGCTGAAAAAAAAAAAAAAAAAAAAAAAAAAAATCATGTCTCTGGAGCACTGTTTTTCTGCTGGATGAAATATCAAAACAGAAAAATCAATGTTATTTTGTAATTTCATACATGGTTCCAACCCTGCATTTACTTCTTTCTGTCCAGAGAAGCAAAGAGAGAAAGCATCTGGCTCTAGACCAAGTTTCGTCTGCCATAGGACCTCCGGATATTCTTCTTCAGAAGAACTTCTTTTTAATGTGAGTCTGGATAAACATTCAGGAATCCCATTACTATAGTCTGTAGTACTCTTCTCTTCAGCCTCAGTTTGTGTTATTTTGGTAGTATGTGTAAACTTCAGTCCCCAGCTCAGAATCAACCACACTCAGTGTGATATTGAAATTCATAACAGAATAACAGAAGAACTGAGCAATGTTGATCTCAGTCTGTGCTTTGGTAGTTTACTATTTTATTACTATTTACAGCTTTCACTGCATGATTTAACATTAAAAGAAAAAAAAAAATCTAAGGGAAGAATCTCTGCTGGTTTAGAAAGTTTTATTTAAGTGAAATGTTGTCCACCCACTCTCCCTCAAACCAAATCAGCATGTCCTTTATTTAAGACAGAAAATATTAGTCAAACAATTTAAACTGGTCATACAGAACCTAGAGCTATCAGTTTTGTTGAAGCCCCGAGTGAATGGTACTTCAGCTCTATCAAATTCAATTCCAGCAGTGAACACCAAATCTCTCAAGGTTATTATGTATCTGTAATGTAGCCCAAATCCATCAATTATATAAACTCCTTTGGGTTAAAAAGATGCAATAAATTGCCCTAGCTTTAAGAAGATAAGTTTGATGAACCTGTCAGTATTACTAGCACTTATAAACTGTGAATATTCTGACACATCCTGATATTCGGCACATACATCTAATGGCTCAAGCTTTAGTAATAAAGGCACAGTAACTATGGGACCTTTCACTGGGTACTCCCATCCAAGGCAAACGTTTAACTCCTTCATTTTGCTCAAAGCCTCCTTTATAGAATCAAACCCTGTTTTGTCTGGCTTTGTGAGAAGAACATTTATATATAAAACTCCACAGAACTATCAACCTGATTGATAGCCATCACTCAATTGTTAATTCCACAGTGTTTGGTTGTGAAATAGTCTGTCCCCAGCTTCCCTTTTTCCTAACCATTTTTATTCTCCTTCAGCACAATATCTCCCAAAGTATATTTAACAATTCCTCTCTTCTCCCAGATCACTTATTACTGCCAGCTTGAATGAATTCATCACTATGGCCCTTTGGTTTCACTTATTTGGAGATATATATATATATATGTAAAAACAGAGACAGACATAACAACTCAGAAATTACACTAGATTTAATGGCACTTTTAATTAGGCCAATTAACAGAGTTCAACAGCAAGACAGATTGCTTTTTATTTTCCAGAAGTATTTTATACACTATGAGGAATTATAGATCCTAAAACCAATTTTATATGAAACTGTAGTCTATACTGGTAGAAAGATAAAAGCAAAACCAAAGCTCAGGGTAGAAGGGCTGGTAGGATAAACAAATTTTTGCCTGTTAATCGTAACATTTTGAACTCCTAGTCTCTAAAATAAAAAGTGGGTCAAACCCCAATATACACAGCCCTGATAGTCTCATATTTGACAGCAGGCCAATCTTATTCAAAACAAGTTCTTTAAGGGGAATTTCAGACCACAGGGGTCCTGGTCTAAAATCTGTGATTAACAGAAATTTTTTGTTTTTTTTCTTTATGCTAAAGGAACACAAACTCTTATTGAAGGTAAATCTACTAGTATATGTTAACTAGATAAGACTGCATTCATGGTCCATATAAATTAGTAGATCAGAAACACCTCATTGAAATTTCTGAATAAGAGACAGAATCTGAACAATGGCAAAAACATATTATTAGTTAATGAAATGTCAAAAACAAAGAGTCTGAAGAAAAATACAGGACTTTGAAAGGCACAGCTAGACATTAAATTAGAAAAAGTATTATTTTTGTCATAAATAATTTAATTTTATTCCTGTCTTTTAATCCTTCCTTTGTGAAAATATGGAGTTGAACAAATCTCAGAAATTTCACCAGAATTGCTCTAGAGTCTAGACATTTTTGGTGATTGGGCTGGATTTTACAGTGTATGATGCATTATACAATATCAAACATAAAATCATTATATACAACTATTAGCTGAGCACTGTCACTCAGGTATATCTAGGATTTAGGTATACTGGGTTGACCATAGAATCTAGTAAGAAGAGTATTATGTGAATATATTTGTCACATATCTGTGCTGCCCTGAAGCTGTTCTGCCTGTGTCTTGCTCTTGGCTCTAATGAGAAACTTGTATCACACCGAGCAAAAGTTGTGAGAGATACGTGAAAAAAAGCTTAATCACAGAGGAATCTCTTTATAAATAACAACTGCAGATTTCCCAAGCAATGATCATTTTGTTAAATCCAGCTCCTCCATTTTAGAATTCATTTCTGTGCAATTCAAGAACTTCTTCCACTACTACAACTGTCACCTAATGTATATTTGTCTGAATTTAATGTCTGCTTAAAAACAAAGTAGAATTAAAACTAATACTAACTCTAGGTATGGTTATATAAAATCTGTTAGAGTGGACTCAGAATAAAATAATAATATAATGACAATAGTAATATGTCATAAAAAGATAAAAGACAATGATCACTTGTCTGTGTGTGACATTCTAAAAGCAGCTTATGAAAACCTGCTGTGTAAGATCAACTGGTTAACGGGGACCAAGTTCCAGGATAAATTCAGCTCGCTTTTCTCTGATAACAGGAGTGACATTTCCTGTTTATTTCAGTGACAACTCTCTATATTCAATTATCTATGCATTTAATAATTTATGCATGTATGCAGTTTATATTTTCAGAATGTTTTGGAAAAAAAGAGCAGACCTTACAAACAATTGCATGCAACATCCAAATAATTTAAATTCTCTTTTCAGACCAGATCTGCCAGACAGATGGCCCTGGAAACAGAATCCTTGACTAAAAATGAGATAGTCAAATGATACAGAGATGCTGACAAATTACTATTGTCAAAAAGGGGCTCAGGAACATTTCATGTACCAACAACTACAAGATTAAGAATGAAATAATTAACACTGAAATAATTCCAATTCATATTTGCGTACTATTTTCTGAAATGCTCAGATGCTGCAGTCAGCAGGAGTTCTACCATTGCCTTCCAAAGCAGGAGGTTACATGCAGTGTAACCCTCAGCAGTTTCAGGGGGCAAAAAATCCCTCCAAGCTACCCCCTCAAAAAACCCATCACCAAAAACACCAGAACAGTTATGGGAAATCATAAAAATAAGGAAAATGTATCCATGATTATTGATGACTCTCAGCCCAAATCTCTTTTTGTAAGTGACTCAAAGTCTCACTGCATTTTTTGAGGGGAGGGGAGCTCCGGGAATGATTAATTTTCAGAGAGATGTTCTCCAGAGCTGCTGCAGGTATGCAACAGTAGGCTACACACTCTTAGCATTCCTTGTGATCCTTTCCACAGAGGGTAAGGTGGAGTGAAGGTAGAGGTATTGCAATTTTTAGACCAGTATGTTAGCCCAAATGGTTTGTGAGGTCTTCTGGTTCATGACAAACAGGAGGTGGCATAAGCAGTGCCCTGTCACAACCTGCACCTCCTTTCTGGGAGCCAAGCCACCAGAAGAAAGACATAATAAATGAAAAAGTTGAAGAAAAGAAAGAAAACATGTTTCAAGAAGTATCAATCAGATGAGGAGACATCTGCCTTTGAAGGACCTGGGTAAGTTCTTCCTGTGGCTACAGGCACAGAGGTCCTCTGCAAGTTCTGACACAGACTGCTGTTAAGCAGCGTGCATTCAGCCAGTTTCAGTATTTCCAAGCTACATCAGGTTTTCCTGCTTGAAGGTAAAAAGTTTAAGAGATATATAGAAATATTAAAGTTGTTACTAATCAAATGAGTCCTTCAAACCAATACCATACCTGCAGCTGTTGAATATTAAATGAGGCAAGACACAGACATGACTGAGAGCCTGAAGCCTTGCCCTTTTAATAAGTGCCTGAAGGAAGAGAGTTTCTGGTCATTGAAGTAGTCAACTACTATCTGACAAGTCATTCATTAAAACAGAACAGTCTATTAATGTTTCTCCTTGCTTCAAGGTTACCATATAAATCAAATTACAAAACCCGAGACCTTTAGGAAGATGAGTAGAGCAATTTGATCCAGAAAAATGGCAAGCTGTAAGAACTACTCACAAAAAAATCCAACCAAACAAACAAAAAAACCAACAGACCCCAAAATACAACAATAATCACCACGTAATTGACATGGTTGAAGTCCAGGAAGATTCAACAAAAAAGTTTCAATAAATTAGAATCATAGAATGATAGAATGGTATGGGTTGTAAGGGACTTTAAAGATCATCTAGTTCCAACCCCACTGCCATCAGCAGGGACACCTTCCACTAGACCAGGTTGCTCAAAGTCTCATCCAACTTGACCTTAAACACTTCCATGGAGGGAATATTCACAACTTTTCTGGGCAACCTGTTCCAGTGTCTGACCACCCTCACAGTGAAGAATTTCTTCCTAATATCTGACCTAAACCTACCCTCTTACAGTTTAAAGCCATTACCCCTTGTTCTATCACTGCATGTCCTTGAAAAAAGTCCTCTCACAGCCTTCCTGTAGGCCCCCTTCAGGTATTGGAAGGCCACTAGAAAGTCTCCCTGGAGCTTTCTCTTCTCTGGTCATCCTTGTGGCCCTCCTCTGGACTTGCTCCAGTAAGTCTATGTCCCTCTTACGTTGGTGGCCCGAGAACTGGACGCAGTACTCCAGGTGGGGTCTCACAAGAGTGGAGTAAAGGAGCAGAATTACCTCCCTTGACCTGCTGGCCACGCTTCTTTTGATGCAGCCCAGGATGCAGTTGGCTTTCTGGGCTGCACGTGCACATTGACACCTCATTTGAGCTTCTCATCCACCAGTACCACCAAGTCCTTCTCCTCTGGGCTGCTCTTAATCCATTCTCCACCCAGCCTGTCTTTGTGCTTGGGGCTGCCCCAACCCAGGTGCAAGACCTTGCACTCGACTTGTTGAACTTGAGTTTTGCACAGGCCTACCTCTCAAATCTATCAAGGTCCTTCTGGATGACATCCTTTCACTGCAGTGTGTTGACTGAACCACACAGCTTGTCATTGGCCAACTTTCTGCAGGTGGACTCCAGCCCTCTGTTCATGTTGCCAACAAAGATGTTAAACAGTGCTGGTCCCAATACTGACCCCTGAGGGACACCATTTGTCACTTGTCTCCACTTGGACATTGAGCGGTTGATTGCAACTCTGTGAGTGAGACCATCCAGCCAATTCCTTATCCACCAAGTGGTCCATCCATCCAGTCCATATCTCTCCAACTTAGAGACAAGGATGTCATGCAAGACAGTGCTTACTGTTACTAAATTGTTACCAAATGTCTCTAAAAACACTGTTCTTAGATGTTACCACCCATTTCTCTTCAAGGAAAAATGTTCTTGAGAATTCTATAGTAGGAAAACTCTAATAAGTGACAACAAATATAAATCTACCATGAACTTTGAAGATAAACTTTGTTCTACAGAATAAACCAGTCCTCACAGCTACTGCCCAGAATTTTGATGTTTTTTTCAGAGTAACTAAATTTGTTTTCTTCAGGGGGTCCCAGTACTATTAAGTATGTTACAGTCCTGTAGTGCAAAACTGAAAGACATTTATGCCAATATTTGTGGCCAAAAGCTACATTAAATATGGTCAATTACTTTCATTCACCATGAAAAAAAATAGAATGGCAAGTCAGTTTTCTACAGAACAATGAAGCGCTTGTACCTACAGGCTACATAGAGCATAAATTGCAGCAGAGTGAGAAAACTGGACTTTAAAAATTAAATTTATTTTCTCAAAACACCTGGCAATTACCTGTAAAACCACTACTTTGCTCAAAATCTAGTTGCTGACAGCCTTAAAATGGTTATTATTTTTCAGTCCCTCAGATATACCTGGTCACAACTATTATTTAACAAGCCCATTAATGTGTTTATAACTTAAATAGCATTGGTTGTTGCTGGAATGGTATTTTACACGGCTGGACAAAAACTTATAGTAATCCTTAAGGACTTCAGACTGTATAAATAATATTCAGTACATGTTCTGTAAGCTGTATTTTTTTCAGTTGTTTTTATCTGACTTTGTGAAATACATCTTCCATGCAGCTGCCTTAGCTTTGAGCTTCAACATAGGTAGTAAACTTCTGTTCTCCTGACTAGGGCTGTATGATTTCACCTGAGGTTATGTCACCGGCATCTTTCATCAGAGATCCAAGGTGGGGCAATGTATGTTCTATCTCAACTCTGAAACAATGAGAGTTGTCTGAATATCAAATCAATCATTTACTTGAGCTAGTTTGTTTAAACATCAATGCTCGTGGGTGATCTTTTTCAGAGTTTGCTTGGGCTATGCATGTCTTTTGGATGTGAAAAATTGTTCTGGAAGTCAGGCAACAAATATCTCATTCATGAGAGTACAGGCCTTTTTTTTTTTTTTTTTTTTTCCCCCTTTCTAATAGGCCAATTATATCCTGAATACTCTGAAGTACATCCTGAAGAAACGAGGACAAAGTTTACCCAGACTTGAAGCTTTAACACTATGCAGCAACTGCAGATAAAGGTGAAGAGGGTTGTTTGTAGATTATCCAACACTGCATGTCAGGACTAGGGAGTAAAAGAAAGCCTGTGCAGCACTGAGAGAGAAGAAAAAAGTTTTGTAATTTTGGGACTACTAAGGGCTATATATCATCAAAGTCTACGGTGAACATAAGTAGATGGAGTAGTGGCCTGTCAGATAAATGTATGCAATAAATCATATTACAAGGTCATGAAAGAGTCATCGAAGTCTAGTATCTACTGTGGACATAGCAAAGAAGCTCTAATCAAGATCAAGCCAAACTATATTAACTCTTTCCTAGATAGCAAGTAAAATTACTCTCCTACAATCTCTCCTCTAAATATGTTTAGTGTTGATGTAAACAAGTCACAGGCTGTAAGACAAACGACTTTTCAGAAGAGCTAAGATCTGATATAAACATTTATCCAAAACACACACATGGAAGAGCACTGCATATTACTAAGTATATATATATAATATATATATATTGAAGATGAGCTAAATATTTTTGTCTTTTCTTAAAACCACAGAAAGACATATAAATTTAGCTGATTTCAACTTGTATGAGAAAACTGTTTACTCTAGGGTCTAGGCAACTTAGCCAAGCCAAAAATCTGAATCCAATTTGAAAAGCAAATAACAGACCAAATATATCATTAGCTGAGGAAGCATTCTAACTGCTCAACCAAGTCAAAAAATAATCTCCTAAAACTTGAAACAAAAACATATTAATACAGGAGTGTTATACAGAAAACATCCATTACACAGATCATACCAAATAAAACATTATACAGTTCTCAGAGGTCCCAATCTGCATAGCTAAATTAGAGCAGGGATTTAAAAATGCTGAAAACTTGTTCTGGCTAGTCTGATTTGGACAGACTAAATCAGATGCAAACACCTTTTCACACCATTTGCAAGGAAAACTTATGGTAGCCAATTATATTTCAAAGTGCTATAAAATATATATGATGAGATTCAAATATCAGCATTTCCAGACTATTTCCTTAGTCTAATAAATACTGTCTAAGCAATCTCATAAAATAACCAGGACATTGAAACAAAAATTGTGTGTTCTATATTTAAAATAAAAATAAACAAAATCTTCCTCTCACCCTGTAAATACACAAAACCTTCATTGTGGCTTCATGTATTAGAAAAATCTGGTCTTTTCAGATCAAGGTTTTTTTGTTTGTTTTGTTTGTTTGTTTGTTTTTTTCCCCCAGAGAAACTCTGTTATCTTCATAGAATCATAGAATGGTTTGGATTGGAAGGGACTTTAAAGATCATCAAGTTCCAACCCCCCTGCCACAAGCAGGGATACCTTCCACTAGACCAGGTTGCTCAAAGCCTCATCCAGCCTGGCCTTAAACATGTCCAGGGAGGGGGCATCCACATGTAGACAGAATGCTACAGCCATTAGGTTGTGGAATAGATTTCAGGTACCATCTCTTTCTGAGTTAATTTCTCTTGTGCTGAGAAACTTCTCAATGACAACTTCCTGAAAAATAACGTATTTCAGATAAGTTGCTGCTTACTGGTATTCCAACTAGTGCTGTTAATAATGACATACTAGTGAAAAACAGATTTGGATCAAAGACAAGTACAAAACCATTTATTACAGCCTACTTGGTTTTATTGCAAATATATTCTGTAGTCAAAAAAGAAAAAGAAAAAAAAAACAAAAAAACACCCCCAAAACAACATTGGGTCTCCACCCCAAAACGTGAAAGCTTATTGAACTATATTAGAAGGCCTAAAACTGACAAAAAGACAAAAAAACATTCTCCAGAAACCATCTTGATTCCTCCTTTGTTAGGCATACAGCTATTAGTCAGTTAAAGTTAACCCTGTTATTTCAATATTCAATTAGCACAGTAGCTGTATCCATGTATAAACTGTATGGAATGGTCCTTAACCACCATTCATCATTGTTCAAAAATCTTTTGTTGCCACTTCTGACTAGTTACTGAAATTATCTCCTCTTTTCACGTTGCCAGCCAATAAGCCAGTCATTTCTAAACAGGAAAACTCTTAGTAAATACAAGCAAATACTGTCATTTCTCCATAACCAGCTGGCATATGAGTATGCATGTACTTGTGAAAAACAGCAATTTCATAGCCCTTTGAGTACACATAAACCTGTGAGTATTCTTAAAGCAAATGATAATGGACGTAGACACGTCTGATCAGTGCAGCTATTAGATTTTTGAACAAGTGTTCACAAACACTGCATTTTGATATTCAACTACTTACATTCATGTGTGTCACATTGCCAAATGGTCACAATATTTATCTCTGAAGTTGTTTTCAGAGACACTATGGGACAGATATTATTATAGCTATGTCACAGGTATGAAAAACAAAATAAACAGAAACAAGAAGGATTATTTCCTTAAATGCTCATAGGGATAATGATCACATGCTAATATATAGATATATATATACACATACATATATATATATATATGAAAGGTCAAATACTTTGGGTTTTTTACACTATTAATGTACTGAAATAAAATATGCCAATACTTCAAGTTACATACATATATTTATGGTAAATCAAAATTTCATCTAAATTTGCCTTTCTTTCCCCACAAAAGAGAATTCCTCACAAGTTATATACTCTCCAAACCACCTGCTTCTTAGCACAAACACTAATGAACCAAAATTACTTCAATTGCTTCTGAAGAGAACCAAAATTTTTTTCTAAACCAGCAGAAATTAAATACGGAGAACAGAAATCATCCTCTAGGATGAAACTGAGGATGGAACTGAGACAACTAGTAAAAGATCCATGAATTTTTGAAATGTCTTCATTTCAATGAACTGTCACAGTTTTGTCATTTTAATATGGTATGGTAACAATACTATATTATTCTCACAGTGGTGTGGAAAATAAATATATCTGAAGTAGATACCGGTTTCAAAACTGAAAACTCTAAAGAGCTGATGCTGAAAAACATCAACGCTAAATATGTAAACATTTTTGGAACTTTGGCAGAGCAGAGATTTTTGGTTTGTTTTTAGTATCTGTGTTTAGTTTGAATGAAGCTGACCTCAGTTCTCAGACCATTTCAAGCCTAGTGAAGCAACAAATGCTAACAGAAAGACATCTGCAGAAGTGTACTTTCAGAGAGGGAATGGTAACTCTACTGTTCTTCCAGATTCCTTAATCAGAATAGTTTCAATGAAGCACACCTTAAAATGCACAAGAGTTTCTAAGTTCTTAGATGGGCCATATAAACTTTTACTATTACTGCATTTAAGATCCTGGCTTAGGATTGAGGTTTCTAAGTTCTTAGATGGGCCATGTAAACTTTTACTGCATTTAAGATCCTGGCTTAGGATTGAATGTTAGGATCTTGGCAATCATCAGGTGTAGGATATGAGGTGGAAAGTTCTTTATGTGCCCATAGGAGTGTTAATCATAGAAGGTTTTTAGCATTGTCTTTTCACCACTTTGTTCAGGCATGAAAATCATGCAAATCATGCCTACATCAGAAATGTTGCTTTCTTCCTGCCTACACCCCTTCAGAACTGGTGACAGAATACCACAGTCTGCACTTATACCAGAATCACTTGTACAATGTGTTGCTATTTTATTTTAGAAGAAGTAAATAATGAGCTTAGTAATAAATCTTTTGGAAGAGCTAAATTGCAGCTGGGCTCAGTGGGTGTCAAATAACAGGAGCTCTTCAACTAGACACATATGGAGCTGGGTTTTGGATGAAGAGATCTCCTAGCCATCATCATGTAATCTTTTCTTTTTTAACATACATTGCAGTATGATAGCTGTGATGCATTAATATTGAGAATGAAAAAGGTCATTCAACCTACTGAGATTCATCCTTCCTTGTACCTTATTTTCCCAAGACATATACAATCATTACTTGGATGACCCTAGTGTTTTCTCTGTTCACAACTTTGCCCTGTAGAGACTTCTTCCGTTTATTATTTGGCAACTGAAAAAAACCACTTTCTCATCACCTAGCCTGAATTTATTTTTCTTTCACTTCCTATTATGCTAGAAACTCAATCATCTGTAGCAATTAAATGCTTCCAGGAAGTAGATTTTGAGTGCAGAGACAGTCATAGTCCTACTGTCAGAGGTCCTCCTACTGTGTTTGCAGATTTTTACAGAATGGCCCTGGAGGAAACAAATCTCTAGAAATGATTTTTCCTGGAAAACAGGTTGCACAGGTATGACTTTAAGGAGAATGATTTCCTAGAATCTTTTTGCAATTAAAATATCAGGTTAGCTGACACAATCCACATAACTTTGCATCATTATATACACATTTAATTTAACTAGGTAAGATACTGTACTGTGATTAAAATGATGAAACAATACACCCAGACAGGCCAAAGGCTACATTAGTCATAGTAGGTCAAGTTGACCGGCCAGCAGCACAATCAGAAACCACATTGAAAGGACAGAGTATGAAACAGTGAAGAAATCTTGACTCCAATAAAATTTGAGTTAACTTTTTGGAGATCCCTTAGCTGCTTTCATATGGTCAGGTGTTTGTTAAAATTTAAGACATGACTGCATGCCAAGATCAAAGTAATTAATATAATATTGAGGCCTGAGATTAATATTGGATATTAGCAGAATGATACGGTTAATAAAAACTTAAATATGGGTAGTCTTCTAAATAAAACTTCAAAAAAGGTCTTGATCTTTATTTTTCTTAAATTAATGAAAACATTTCCTTCATTGCTGCCTACTGCAAGCAACAGTGGGGTGTTTGTGTAATTTTGTCCTTGCCATTGCTAGAGTAAGGGACAAAGAAACACCAGGTTTGTCGGGGGCTTATTATCATACATAGGAAAAACATAAATATCCTTTGTTCTTGCCATGTGGACAAAGATGAATGCATTTTTTTGTTAGCTTTGCTGCTGTTGCCAAGCAGAGAATATTATCTTATCTATTTTGTTTTGCTTAACAAAATCCTGCCCCAAGACGAAGCCAAGGGCAGACAAATATTTCATATGGGAAAGAAAGATAAGTAAATATTCACCATAGGGATATTTGCTCCTACATGGAAATGCTAGTGAGAATCATGTGAAGAAAACAAGTGTGTTTACATCTTTTTGATTCTCTCTTTAACATAGTATTCTCATCAGGAGCACTGGAGCCATTTTTCGCTATCTGGAAACATCCTGGAAAGCACTCCTGCTCTGTACTGAGTTAGTGCAACTACCCTTTACTCACAAAAAGTGCTGTGTTCATTATGCCAGAACTTCATAATATTACTGAGAAAAAAGGAAAATAGTTAATACTGTGTTCAAAGGAAGATCTTTCCCACTGAGCTTAGTAATCCAAAAGTTCACATTTTAGGAGGCTGATGTTACAGCCTTTATTTTCCCAAATTACTTAAATGGAACTATTGTTGTGTGCAAAATTGCTTTCAACTGGACTTGATAAAGTTCTTATCAACTCCTTGATATGAATTGATAGGAAGATAGATTTCAAAAACTTTTCATTATATGGACAGAAACGTTGAAATATGGAACTGCATCTGAATTTTCTGGTTTCACAGCATTTTGATCTGGGTTTTTGTCCTAGTTTGTGAATGAAGGGAGATTTACAAGGACTTAAAATGCAGTCAGATTTATCTCAGGATTTTATTATATCACTGTTGGTCTAAATTCTACAATATCTCTGGCAAGCTTCTGGTAAAAATCAACCTACATATGTATATGTGTGTGTGTGTGTGTGTGTGTATGTTTGTGTGTATGCGTGTGTACATTTGTGTCGTGTTCCCCTGTCACTGGTTCCTCTGATGTCTAACAGAACAGGTTCCAGAACCACTCAAATTGATTTGAGTTCTCTTTGTAATTATTTCACTTTGAGGTGATTGGATACCCCTTTTCTGACCATGCCTTTTATGTAAACTGCCTCCACTAGATCATCACTACTCTGATTGATTAGTTTGATTGTAGGTCTTTTTTTATTTTGGAAAAGTGAGGTAGGACTTTCCAAATGTACCTGAGGGTTTGTTATTGTGGTTTTAAGTCATAAATTAAAAGCATTCAAAAGATTCTGGACAGTGTGCTAAGACTCAGAATTCCTACTTAATAATTTAGTAAAGATTATGTCTTTAAAAGGAATTTTATTTGAATTTATATGTATTATGGCTGCAAAACCATCCAATGGAAAACGGTTTATAGAACTTCTATACATCTTCAATAACAATAATGTTAAAATAACACCCTGATAACAAATAACTTCTATAATTTCCTTAATAACATAAGTAGGAAGTGAGTAAAACTAAGTTGTTAAAAACCTTATTGTCAAACATATTTTAAAAATATGTTTTGTTCACCCAGTTACTTGAATTTTTTAGACCTAAATGTTAAGGGATCTGCTTTGAAAACAGTGATTGTTGCTTATTTAAAAATAAAAATATATAAATAAACCAATCATGCATATGATGGTATTTATAGCTACATTATGACAATCACTGCTTACAGTTTAACTTCCATGTATGCAAAGTTTATGCACATAAGATTTTAATAGTTCCAGAAAAAAGGAACCAAAAATAAATGGAATTTCAGCAGTAATCAAACTATTACTATATTTTGGTGGCATCATTTCAACTATTATTAAAGCCACATTTCCAAAAGGTCATACAATTAATGTAACTTTTTTCAAGAAGGAAAACACAATAAAAATGAGGAACATCAAAGGGATAAACTATGTAATGATAGACAAATGCTCAGCACATTGAAATACAGATAGAATAGTTGTACTATGACCTGTCTTACTCTTCCAAATGAGTGAATCTCTGGTGACTGAACTTTATAATCTCACTAAAGCTCTATAAAAGCCCTGAAGTCTGCTCATATGGTACTGAAACATAGGTAGATATTGTGCAAACCCTCAACAAATGAAAACCAACATCCTAACAGCATCATCAGATGCATGAATACTTACATCAGCAGGAGATAGTGAACATATTCTTCCATAGTTTAAACTATTGATGCGAAACACATCACAGTGGCTTGAAAACTAACAATACAGAAAAAAAATTCTGCCTTATCTCACAGTTTTCACCAGGCAAATCTTACTTCCATTATCAGTATTTTTATATAAAGAACACAAAGTAGCATTTTATTGCCCAGAACAAGAAGTAAAAACAAACATACATTTTATCGATATTGTTTCCTAGGGTACTCTGTCTTATGAGAAAAGTTGTTTGGATTTCTTCCTTTTTAAATTTCTTCCAAAGATACTGTGTTGGGAGCATAGAAATTGATTAAAGCAGCTCTGGAAGATAAATATAGCAAAAAAAACCTTTCCAAAAGCTAAGAAGCTCCTTTTTTTTTTTTTTTTTTTTTTTTTTTTTTTTTTTTTTTTTTTTTTTTGTAG
>NW_010308664.1:24266-41789 GCF_000700745.2 Antrostomus carolinensis
TGATTTAAATTCAAAATTTCAATTTAAAAAAAAAAAAAAAAATCATGATTTACATCTTTGCTTGTTAATTTCACAAAAACCAAAGCAGCAACAAAAAACCTGCAGATTTTTCCTAAAAATTTGAAAACTTGGTCTTAGCAAACAAAGGAAAAAAATTCCTTATTTCCTGTTAATTTTTAGTGGAATTAGATCTCTCATTCCTTGTACAGCTGGGAATCAAACTATCACAGCTATTAATTTCCTTTTGTGAAAGTTATTCTGAGAAATTAATAAACTTTCTATTTCCTTAATATTGCATCAAATGCTTAACATATATATATATATATGTATATGTATAAATTCACTAGGCAACAGGAAGCACTAAATTATGCAATAAAGACTCAGGCAGGGTCCAGATTTTCCTCCTATAAATAGAGCTATAATCTCAAGGTACCTCCATTGATGTTAGTACAATAGGGTAAAGAACATAGAGAAAGTTATTTATATTCATAATTCAATTAGAATTTTTTTCAAGTAAAGGTTGTATACTTAAATTCTAAATATATGCAGAACATTTTTTTTCTGTGAAGTCTGGTAGATTATTTATTATTATTATTATTATTATTATTTATAATAATAATAATAATAATAATAATAATAATAATAATAATAATAATAATAATAATCTTACCTGGATAAGATGCATAGGTGCTGCCACCATGTCACTGATCACTGAGTCATTGTTCACTCAGTCATGACCGCTGAGGACTTTATTCAGCAGCTGGTTACTAGCATCTGTTGGCATTTTAGATGCATTAGAGTATCAGGCCAAGATCATGGGGCTGGACGGTATATAACATCTGTGGAAAAGTCAGATGTTCTGAACCAGAAGCTGTATAGGATATGGGATGTTTTGGTGCAAGAGATGCATATAGGTGGCCAATTGAATCAAGTACTGAATCCCAACAAACATTTAAAACTGAAGATAAACCCTGAAAATGTCAGTTGATGTCATTGTAAATAAAAGGAATGGACATAATATTTCCTGATAATCATTTTCAAATAATGACAATAGAGAGGAAGAAATGTGATGTTACTAATAATCCTGTAAGATTTACAAAAGCATTATAGTGACCACTGCTGAAGAATTAGGTAGATTTTCCAGTTTAGATTCTAGTCTTAAGCAAAACTCGTTTCATGTAAAAATATCTTTTTTCTATTTATGAATAATAACCAATCTAAATCAAACTAAAATCTGTTCCAAATGGAAAAAAACAAAAACAAAACCAAAAAAACCCAAAACCATAAAAGGATTTCAAAGTACTTGCTCTGAGCTAATCAGACTTGATCTGTAATCTGAGACACTGACTACTTACTGCAGATTTTTTCCTCTCATTGAACTAACTCCAGTCCATTGAAAAAATGATGAAAACTAGGTTAACACCAGTGAAGAAATGGCTTTCATCCCTGAATAGTAGCTAAACTCTTTCTAGTATAAATTTCTTTCAGCCAGATATCAGATTGGATACTATCAACAAAAGAATTATTTCATTCAAGGAACTTTTGTACCTTTTAACTACAACAAAATAACAAGTTTCACACTACCTGAAATAAAAGTAACAAAATAAGATACACTGTTGCTAGTAAAAAGGCTATTCTATCACAGCCATAATGCTTTGCAATAACTTTTAGGACTTAACCTTCACCCTATACACCTCCTATCTAGATACACACATATCCTTAACATCTGTACCACAGGTAACAATGTAGTGAAAAACACACATACACAGAAAAGTGGATACCTAAGAAAACACAGACCTTTTTGCAAAACTCAAAGATTTAAATAGTTTCTTATCCTTGAAGCTATAGAAATGTATGAATCAAACTAACATATAAAATACACACATCAGATTAAAATTAACATGGATTTACTCTGCAAAGGTGAAGGACTGTCTGAAAAGATGTATTGTGTGTACCTAAACAGTCTTTGAAACAGAAGTGTCAATGTAATTTAAGCAAGTTTGCCATTTATTGTGCTTTGTCTGCATTTTGAAGCCTACTTAGAAATTAGAAATTGGATTTTTAAACTTTTTTTTTTTTTTTTTAAATGAAACTAAAGTAAAAGATGAACTCCAGGAATCACATAATGCACCCCAGCTGCAAAGAGATATTTGGTCTTTGGAGCCAGACTACAAGTGGTCTGAAGTTAAAAAAAATAAAATACAATGAAATGTTTATAATATGGACACTATGTGAGTAAGCATGAATTTTTGGAACATCTCAAGAGACCCTAAAGAGTTACCAATACTGTGATATTAAGGTCTGATATTTTAATTAATCTGAAGCCAAGAGTAACTACTGCATCCTCAATGTCATAAAATAATTTTTTAATGTTGATAGTTGACAAAATATCAGATCTTGAGCTTTTTATTTACCTATGACTGAATAGCCTCCCTTGTATCACAGGTCAACATAATTGAGAGCAGTGAATTCCAGTTAAGGAAGAAATACTTTGAGACAGTAATTTAAATAAATTATAATGATTTAAAAGCTGCTCAGAAGCTCAGAATTGTAGGAGCATTTCCATTGAATTACTCAACACAATTCATATAAGACAAATTGTCCTGGTTTTGCTAGGATAGAGTTAATTTTCTTTTTAGTAATTAGAATAGCTGTATTTTACTTTCAGTGTGTCAGTTCAGACTTAGTACGAGAACGTTGATAACAGTACTGGTGTTTTTGGTTGCTGCTGGAGCTCAAGGCCACCGTGTTTGGCTGCTTCACAGCTGCATTAGGACTGGGAGGGGGAAGCGCAGTGAACAGCAAAACCCAAAACTGGCACCTGGATGTGCCAATGAGGTATTCCATATCATATCACGTCATGTCAGTATATTAACCAGGGATGACCGGAAGGCAGGGCACATTCTCTCGGGGATCACTCAGGCTCACTCTTCCGGGGTTTCAGTTCGGGACCGTCTCGGCTCCGGGATCGTTAGCTGGCACAGGCCAGGAATTGGTCAGCGGGCGGTGAGCACTGTGTATCATTGATTTGTATAGTCTGTTATCACTGTTGTTATCATTATCATTTTTCTTTTAATTAGTAAATAGTTTTTATCTCAACCCGTGAGTCCTTGCCCTTCTTTCCAAATTCTCTCCCCTACTCCCTGGGTGTGTTGGGGGGGAGGGTGATAGATCAGGCTGTGTTTGGCTGCAAGCTGCAAGCAAAAGGGTGAATCCACCCAAACCACCACAGTCCTTTTTTGGCGCCCAACGTGGTAGCAGTGCTGGTCACAGGGGTTGAAGTGGTCGCAAAAAAAAAGATTTTTATCTGCTTCAGTTCTTACTTATGTGGGCATTTTTTTTTTTTTTTTTTCTTAATGACTATGGAAGAAAATAGTGAAATTAAGTTCATATATTATAAATTATATTCTCAATAAATAAAAATTGGGTTTAAAATTCTATTTGATTTTCTGAATTCTTGGAGAATGCAAAACATTAATTGTGCATTATTGATTCAACAAGGAAGTGTAATCATTCGAAATCTATAGACCTGTGTATATTCAGCTAAGTATTTTGCTCATTGTCTTCAAAGGATAAGAAATTAATATAAGTAGCCAGGAGAGCAGTTTCTAACCCTTAGACTAATTCTATATACAAATATTCAGAAACTAGGTCAGTTTGCAGAAGTGACGAGCTGTATGAATATGTGTGGAGCAAGCACTCAAAACAAGGCTTATTTACAGTGCTTGGGATTCTTCTGAGATTCCTACTTTCACTTCCAAATCTCCTTGCCTTTTCTCTGGAAGTCTCTTTATGCCGTGGAAATGTGTAGTTGATAGCTAACTGAAGGTCTTGTTGCAGGCATTCCTTTTATGCCTGAGAATGAAATAAGTAAAGAGACTGGAAAGTATGTAATCTCTCTAGCTAATAAAAAAGCTGAAGGAAAAAAAAAAAAAAAACAAAAGCCCTTGACTTCAAGGGTGTTGGTATGTGATCACTTACAAAACAAATATTTATGTGTACAAGATAGCTCAAAGAAATCTGGTTATTGGTAGGTAACTTTCCCTTTCTTTGTTGTCAGTGCACTTTTCAACTGGAAATAACCAAGATGAGATGCTGACTGTAGCCATATTGCTTTAGAATTCTTTTTGCTTTGATGTGGTGTCACAATTGAAATCATGCCAATCTAAAATAAGCACCCCACTTCTCTTGCTGGGAAAATCTGGCTCCCTCATCTTCATTGCCTACCTATGCTGGGATTTATGTAGCTTTTGGCGAGCACAAATGAGGCTTCTCACCCAAATACCTGAACATATATTTAAGTCAATTACGTGAACACATACACACACATTTGCCAAATACCATTGATTTTACTGGCTCATTGTATGAAAAGATACATAAGATTTGGCTTCATATTCTTTTCCTTATTTTCACACTGTCTGTATAAAACTCCACTATTTAAAAATATTTCTCCCTTTAGAATATATTATATGTGACCTCTATGCTTGTCCATCTCTCCTGAGATATAATAAAGACATGACAAAGATCCCATACTCATTATTTGCAAATCTGTATAACTGCTTCTAATCTCATACGCTTAGCTATCAAATACTATTTTAGAAAGTTGGGATTTGGGGGATTTTTTTACTGTTAAGCTAGTGTCTAGTGAGAACTTATACTACAGTTTGCCAGTGAATATCCATTTTTTATTCATACTGATTCAAATATCTTAAAGTGCATTATTTTACTTATAGAGCTCACTGTGGTTCAGCTATAATGTCTAATCTGTATACTTAATCATTTCATTATTAGTATTCTATCAGCTGATAGAAAGAAATCTGAAGTCGAATCACAACTAATGAATCATAGTATGGTTTGGGTTGGAAGGGATCTCCAAAGATCATCTAGTCCAAACCCCTTTGTTATGAGTAGGGACATCTTCAACTCATTCGGGTTGCTCAGAACCCTGTCCAGTTATTCAGTAGTGATTTGTTTCAGAGAGAAGTGTAATAGAATGAAATAGAGGAGAGTAAAATTATTAGACCAAAAACTTCTGAATAGTAAAAGTCATGGGTTCATTCAAAATGTGTTTCTTTTCTGAAGAAACACATTCTATTTTATTAGGGGCATCAAAGGAACAGGACACAACTGTATTACTCTCCTTTCTGTTAATCATGTACTGCTGCCTGCTGTAAAACCCACAACACAGGATTAAAATAAATGCTGAATTCCTGTTCCCTGGTCACAACAGCAGGTGTGACTGTGATTATATCACCACCAGTAAGTAATTGTATAATCACTGCATAATGAATTGCTAAAACCAGAAAGATAGCTATGTCTCTGAAGTTTTCATTGAAAGTGGTTAGTCAAAAGTATCACTACAGCTTGCTTAAAAAATTTATATCTAAGCCACCACCTTATTTTTAAATCTTCTTCTTTAACAGTAAAAAAAAAAAAGAAAAAAAAAAGAAAAAAAAAAAAGAAAAAAAATCTCCAAACCCAAAATGATGAAGTATTTTTTCAGATATTGAAATGTCAATAGGCTTCAGTCTACCTACGAAACTTAGAGGGTCCTAAAAGGTATTTGTCCACTTAGAAAAGCTGGGTTTGCACAAATGACCTGAATATTAATGGCACTACTGTTGGTTTTGGCAATGATCTCATCATTCCATTTACTTTGAACAAAGTAGCAATAACAAATTCTTTCTAGGAAGATATGTGGCAGACCTATCATAACTGCAGAAAATCATCAGGACTATATAAAGAACCATTACATCCTTTTGATATCTGGACAACTCCCTTTTCTTCAGTTCTACTTTAATTTAATGGTTTTATTCTTAGCAATAGATTAGTTAAAATCCTGTGTACCACTATTTTTAAACTTTATTTTGTGGATGAAAGCTGATCTAGCTGTTGTCAAGAAAGGAAGGAATGAACAAATAAAGAAATGAAACAAGAATTAATGAAGGAACAAAGGGAGGGGCAAAAGAAAGGCAGCATGGGGTGAATCCAAAAGACCTGAATTTCCTCACATAAAAATCATAAAGATCTTTGATGGTAGGATGAAACTTGGATAGAATAAATATAAAGATAAATGAACGAAGCTTAGGTAGTGGACATTTAGGACAAGTGATTGGTTCCTCGCACTGAATACCTCACTTAGCATACATGAAAATATTCCACAAAAATTATTCTGCCTTTCTTCTCCTCACTATTTCTGTATTCAAATACCTGAGTTTGGAAGCAGACACTCCATGGTTCTGTGCAGTAATCAGTTGTAACAATCATCATCAGAACTACAAGAAAATGCGTATCTCTTTCAGTAACAGCTGTGGGAGAGACTGAGGATTATCCTTCTTGATTTAGTCCACATCCACATTGACAGTAGTGTTTTACACAGCCCCAGCTAGGCAAGCATTTGTGCATCTGGAGATGGCATGTTAACACACAGCTTAGAGTGTGAATTTATCCTGTGTGAAATGACCGAGAGAGTAAGACATAATGAATAGCTGTATTAAGCTTAGAAACGTAGGAGAAAGTGAATGAAAAATAGGACGATAAGGAATAAAGTGAGAAGTAGGAAAGGGTAGAAAATGGAAGGACTGTATTCATAAGTGTTAAATGGGTACAAAGTCACTTGCCATTAGAAGGGACGTCATTGTCACTTTCAACACTTTTTATATTCATAATCTTGAACTCTCATTTTAAACTCATGTTAATGAGATGATCAGGCTGTCATACTACTGCCTTACGAACCTTACCAAAGAGAATGCATTTTCTCAGATCATTTGCTGCAGTATCAGTCCATTGTTTCATCCTGACCAGACTGTTATAACACAGCTTCAGTCTCACCTGATAGTTTAAAATTATACAGATGGATAAATTAAAGTGTTTTATCATTCCAGTACTCTAATTTTGGCTGAGGAATCTGTTTCTGATTGTCAGTAACTGAAACAGTGGTTTCCAAATATTAACATTTATCCATTTTAACACAACAAAATTTTCTTTTACCAATCAGTTTCATATGTACTGAAGTGGTATCTTATTCTCATCCATATCTTTTATTCTTCTTATTCTGAGGAATTTTGTTTCTATGTGCAAACCTATACCTTTTTTTCTTACCATAATCTTTTTAAACAAACACAATAAGGTTCATTTTGACCTTTTAAATCAATGACAGTTATGCCAGGAGCAGCAGTCTTGTATGACTCTTTTTGGGAGGCTTGTGTTTCATACAGACAGGATTTGCTACTGTTGAGCCTCAGACTTCTGGTCTCCATCTCAAGTTTTAAAACACATTACAGTATGTTGCGTGTGCCGAGTCTAGCTAAAACCATGCCAACATTTCCATAATAAAAGCTCTTATTTCCAGAGCTTCCAGCTGTACATTCAGCTATAAAAATGTGCACTAAGCTAAAATTGGATGTACAGGATTTCAATATGGAATTAATACAAATTAAAAAAAATATTCCACTTGATTATTTCTGAGCTATAACTTCTGAAAAAGTAGCAGTTTGTAAGATTCCTTTTTGCCCTTTCATCTTGTAAATCAAAAAGCAATTTAACTTTTTCTAAATAATTGTATAACTATGTGATGAGCCTGTTTCTGCTTACACAGAAGGCTTGCTCTATACCTTAGGTATGGGAAGTGGTTTTCATGCATGCAACAGAGGTGAGCATATGTAGCTATTTACCGAGAAGAATTAAAAAATGACACACTGTCATCCTGCCTACACAGTTCACTGCTACTGATGTTTTTTGCTCATCAGAATCCTACTCCTGCAAAAGCAGGCGTGTGTACATCAATTTATAATTTTAATTTTTTGGCAGGGGGCAGAACTCATAAAGCCCTCTGTCTTAAACTAGCTATGGAAACTTTGTTGTTTTTACTTTATTTTTTGTGCTTTGTGCAGTTCTTTCACTTCACTTAGAATAAAGGTAGAAATAATACTAAATAATAAATAAAATTCTGGCAGGTCTCCCTGTTTCTCCCTTCTCTTACCTATATAATTCCACAAAGTTTTCCTAGGACCAGTCTCAGTGACCCCATTTTATGCACTTACCCTGCCTAAATGCCAAATTCTGACTCAGGTAATGCACTATTTTCATCTTTTCAGTTATGTGGATTTTTGTCTCTACAAGGATATCTGTAATTTATGCATAACTTACTGATGGACCTTTCTGAGAATAAATTTATATAAGTTTCAGAGAATTAAACGCATCAATTCTGCTAGTGGGCAGACAGGAATGTGCAAGGCATCTCTTGCACAGCCTTCACCACACCTTATGACTATTCTGCAGTTGTAGGGCAGGTTTGTAAGCAAGAGTTTAGAGTTGCCTGGACTCCACAGGTTGCTGGACTCCCTCTTGAATATACAAAGAAAACAAAGAGAAACTGTTTGCTTATTCAGGGGCACCAAATCTTTTTCCAGACCATTCTATGATGGGAAGTAAATGACAGGATTTTTTAAATCCACATTATGGACTTGAAAATATCTAGATTTAAAAAGTATATGAATCAGTGAGTATCCTGATGCTAAGTGTGTTATAACATTGTGGTGAGTCTGTTACTGCTTCTTTCAAGGTTTTGGGAGTGACTCTTGTTTCTTCTAATAAAGTTACAATGAAACACAACAAAAAAATATGGACAACTCTGGTTTACATAACCTTAGCTTATATCTATACAAGATTTTCAGATAAAGTAGGAAACTGTATGAAAAAATGAAGATCAGAAGACTGCATTCCCAAATCAAATTACTACATTTTCTTATTTTGTGTACAATACAAAATTGAACAGAAAATTAAACTGTGGATATTACTATAAAAAGAAATAGGTTAAAATTCTGAATGTTTATGACAGCTGCTGATTTCATTTTCCACAAGCTGAAGCCTATAAAGCACTTTGCTTCATAACACCCTGAATAGTGAAATATACTACACAGCCTAAAGTATAAAACACATAAACAGGAAAAGCTAACGATTCCACACTGGTGAGAGAAAATGAGGTCCATAGCTCAACTGAAAACTATTTATCAGTTGTATAATATCAATATTATATAGAAGTACTTTAAAAGTATTAACAGTGTTCCTGGCTTTAGAGTCCAATCCAAACACAATGACCGCTATGACCCCATTGTGTTCTGGTTTTTTTCGGAGTAGGTGACGGTCAAGAATCCTTACAGTTATGTGACTTATTTTCATGTTCTTGGATGTTCAGTCTATAGGCAAGGCTCTGCTTGCTTTTATTTCTGATAAGAAAAACTAAAAAGAAAAGCAAACCAAGTCTCCTTCAGGTACCTAAATATCTGGCTGTTAAACACATGAAGATCTGGACTGGTGTACATACAGGATCAGAGAACGAAACCCCATCAAAATCATCACCTCTTCCTTTTTCCTTTGTACAAGAGAAAATCCTGGGGAAATGAGCAACAGGAGGTAGAAAAAAAGTGACTTACAGACTAGGACCAGCAGAAGATAACATATTTTCTTCGTGTAACCATTGCAAATTGCTACACACTTTGCTACCCATGGAAAAAGTAGATGTTAATATCCTACTCCTTGGTATTTTAATGAACCAAGAAGGAATTTCATAGGAGTGCAAAACTAGTCTAAATCCACCTTTTAGCATCCTTGGGCAGAGGTCTCAGACAGAGAGGACACATACACATTTTTTACAACATAGAATGTTAACAGCATCTTATGTATCTATTGCTATATGAAGGTTAAAGCCCAGCATTCAGGAAAAAATCATATTAAAAAGGTCTGCAGGCTACTGATCCATTGCTAAAGACTAATCTGCATCCATGAACATTTTCAGGAGTATTGGTGAGGCAGGAATTAACACTGCAAAAAGAATCTCCAAACCCCCTACAGTTATGCTGGTGTTATCCATAGACACTGGATACTAGTACATGGATAATTCTGCATACAATACAATCTTGTTAATACAACCTCTACTTGCCATTTGAATCCCTTAGCTGGTGTCTGCAACATCCTTTACTGGCAGCTAAAGCCAAACAACCATCTCTTATCAAATCTATGAGTAATACAGGACTTTTGAAAAAAGACCCACGAGCAAGAAAACAAGAATATCTTGTCTTCTATCTTTCTGGTCTATACAGAAGCATGTGAAACATCTTATAAAACATTAAGACTACCTGTTTAACTTGAGTATGTGGGTGGGCAGGAGAAGGGGGAGCTTGTTTGTTTTGTTTTGTTTTGTTTTGTTTTTCAAAACAAAAACAGATTTTAACAAGACAGAATGAAACATTGATCCTAATAAAGTTTACTGAGGTCAAACTCATACATTTTAAAGGATTCAAGATCTCACTGTCTTGATAGCCAAGCAATTTGTTTCTGTGACCTCTACAGAATTCTTTTATTATAATGTACATTTTTATAAAAATACCCTCCCAAATGTTATATAGTCTATTACTAATTTCTTTTGCTGAAGGTGACTCTCTTTTTATTATGTAGCATTGAAATCTAGATTGGCTTCTCTTTCTATGCTGTTAGTATAGGTATATGGATAGACTCCTGCAGAAAAGCTGGAAATAACATGAAGCAACCACTAAGATTTTCCAGCTTTTTAAAGATCATGAATGAGCAATGGAGAGATAACTATCAATGATGGATGGACAACAGCTTTGTGTTATAAAACTGAATATTAGACTGTGCATAGATTTAGAACATCCTATTTTCTTCTATAAAAGTGGCAGTTTATTCAGCAAGATAAAATTCTAACTAAACAATCTCTGGAAAAGCAGAAGGATCTTCAAGACTAACATTTGATCAAGCAGTATAAATTCATTCCAAGCATAAGGAAGAGTCTACAAGTAACTGGAATGTGTTAATTTATTTTCACTTGGAGTTATGGACTTAAAAATAGTTTCTTTACATCCCTTTGTGTTTTTATCAATATATGCATGTATGAAAATCCAATTACTGTTTTTCACTTTTTGCCTCCTGTTCCCTTTGCTTCACTTCACTTACCTTCACAAGATAGGGGTAATCAGCCAGAATATATGAAAGAAGGAAGGTACTTTTAAAAGTCTTTAAACAAAAATTTTGCATAATTTTGTGGGTTTAACCCTTAAATTTAAAAGAATAACCTGGGAAAAAAGCCTGGGAAATATGCAAACATTTAAAAAAATAAATGTTGAAGAAACTGTTGCATGTTTTGACCAACAAAGAGTTCTTGTGCTTCTCAAGACATATTTATTTGTGATAAGTCAAAGTTCTTCATACATCTGCAGTTTTCCCTCAGTGTCTTCATACAATGAAGCTCCATTCATCTCTCATTAATTAGTCAGATTTGTCCTTAGAATTCCTCAAAGACCACATTCAATCTGGTTCTAAGCTTAAAGCTAATAAATATATAATCTATGTTTACCATACAAAGCGTGAAAAAACGGGTGAGGGAAACCTTTTATTTTCTTCTGGAGCTGAGGGCCAGGGAAAAGTGCTACATTAAATCATTCAAAAAGGAAAGAAACTGAGTAGTCCAAAACACTGCATGACAAATAGCTTAGAATGAAAAATCCTGTTACTCTGGAGTCCGAGAGGTAAATTTCCTGGAACCAGACTCACCAGCTGAGTCCCAGTTCAGCGGTGTATTAATGTAGTGTGTTACTACAATATAAACAAACAATAACTGCAGATACTCAGCCCTGTTTTGTGTACTTTATTCTGGTGTGTACACTCTCATATCTGTACACTTCCCTCACGGTGCCTGGCTTTTTCTCTTCAAAAAACATGCCTTGAATTGGCAATAATTTTAGCTTTCTCCCTCTTTACCTAATGCCTGCATGTGAAGAGCCTTTGATGTCTGTGTGCAAAAGATAAATGATGATCCCCTGCAATCCCAGGCTTGGAGGCTTCAGTCAGAGAGACACCTTGCAGTGATCTTCCTAACTGCAGGGAAGGAGGAGTTATCCCAATATTAAACCAAAATTTGTTTTAAAAGAAAAAAAAAAAAACAAAAACCAACAAAGCAATTGAAATACTTTCCCCTCTAACATCTCCCTTGCAAGTATACAAGTCCATTTGGTGCTTTCTTGTTCCCTAGTTGTCATGTCTTAAAACTGAAAGCTTTTTGTTTTCTACTATATGCAATATCAAGTACAATACCAGCACTGGGAATATTTATTACTACTGTGACTTCTCTCAGTGTGTAGACTTTAGATAGCTTATGTTCTATATAAATGGATATTTAATTTTATTGTGGATGAAAGTCCTGAGAAAGAATTCTGAAATAAAGATTTAGATGTAAAAAAGACATGTCAGTGAAAGAATAGGTATTACTTAAAAGCTTACTGTTTCATTAGCTGCAAGAAAACTGCTCTGCAGAACTTCCTGTAACAGTTAATCCTATTCGCAGGATCTATCTGTAGCTTATTTTAGAATTTCTACAATAACAGGTAAAAGGAAAATTTTCCTTACTCCTCCCAAAAATCTCTGTGTTACACAAACAGGAAAAAAAAGCAGAAAAAAACCCCACAACCGTGTTTAATTCTAGGTATAACACTCCTCATCACTGCTCATTTTACCTTTTTACTGTATAAATTGATGCAGTCCAAAGCCTTTTCCAATACTAGAAGATCTGCAAAACCACAGACTCTTACGTGTACAATTCCAGTTCATCAGAACAAAATTCCAAATTTTCCTTTCTATCTACTACTAAAAATATTAATACTCTATAGATGTAGGTTAAAAAAATACAGTTTCTAATTCTTTTAATGACTCCATCTATCTGTATATTGCACTTGCATAAGTTAGAATGGCTTATAGAATGTGTTTACATATGTGTACACACAAAAACACACTCTAAAATTTGATGGGAAATGATTCATAGAAACAAGGAGAAAAATTACCTGAAAGTCCAGATTTAGTAATTCATATTTTAATTCTGAAAGTAAATCTTTTAATAGTAAAAAAGAATACTTCTAATATGTGATATGGGAATACTTTTAGTATACCAAATATATATGTATTATTTGCTTACATTCTATACTACATATATACATACACACACATGCAAACATTTGTACATGCACTAAGAATATGTGCATTATATTTAGAATAAAGATATTGACTACAATTGGTCAAATCCATTGTCATCCCAAAGTGTTTAATATATGATCACTATAGTGAGTTTATTTGCTTATCCTATTAAAAGGTATTTATCAGAGACATTTATTAGCATTCACATAGATGTAAAATACTAGATTCAGTAGAAAAGAGATTGTGTAACAGGAACGTGAGTGACAAGGGCTGAGGTTGCTATCCCAATTGTGCTAATCTAATATCTGTTTGCTGTTACCTGGTCTGGTTCCACTTTCCCTTTTGCTTTGCTTGCTCTCATAGATGTGCTCCATCACATCTCTTGTAATACTACCAGCATTAACCTAACCTCATGGATAGCTGACCACTGTTTATATTATCAAACTACCTCTTAGACAAGAAGAAAATAAGTTGCAGGAAGAAAGAACAAATATCTGGACTACCTGGAAGACTTCAGAGGAGCTGTAGCTTATCAAATATGACATAAATGTTCATGAAGTGGTTCATTCCAATGAAAGCAACTTGAGGTGCAAGTTACATCAAAAAGGTAGTTTCTGACAGAGAACTTGTCATATAAATGTCCATCAAGACACCTGGGAAGGAAAGACAAAGGTATTCCTAATTTAATTTTAAGGAAAATATGCAAAATGCAGCTTTTAATTAATTTTTTGTTAGCATCTTCCATGTATCAATGTAACTCTTATCTTTTTTGAGAAATAGCACCTCAGGGAGTGCTTTTGTGCCCTGCGACATTCCCCAGTGTGTTCAGAAGGGATGTGCTCAGTTTCACCCACTGGACAGGCCAGGGGTTTAGAAAGGAAGGACCATCATCCCATCACCAGCAAAGCACAGGAAGGCATTGAGGTGGCCCATCTCTGTCAGACAGAGTTTGTCATAGTGACTAAACCCAGTAATTTCTTACTTTTGGGGTAAAAGTACCTTTAAACCTTATACCTATCAGTGTTTTGATTCAAGTCTAAACCAAGCAGTATCTGAACATCCACTGATATGATCTGTGAATGAAAGTTTCAACACAAGAATCATATGAATGAATTTTTTGAACGCTACGTGGCCAAGCCCTGATATGTGACAGCATTACCTGTATATTACATATGCGTATATAAACGCTTATACATATAACAGATGTAATATAAATCCATACATGCACATATATAAAAATATATTTTAATTTAAAAACCTCACCCTCATGTTTGTCCTAATCAGATAAGGACATATCTGTGTTGTACCCATATCTTCTGAAATTTGTCTAAACAGAGCCTTACCTTTCATGGCACTGCACACGACTGCCTCAAGTGTGTCTAAGCCCAGCTTCAGTGAGACTACAAGTTAGCGTGGATGGATGTGGGGAGCAAAGGCTGAGAACATGCACTTAGTATAAGGCAACACTGACAATTTTCTTAGCTGAGTCATGGCTATAAAAAGGTCTGGGAACTATTTCACTGTAATTGCCTAAGTATTTAACAACATCAAAATCAATCAGTTTTGCAAAATGCCTGAAAATTTGGTCAGCAGCTGCAAAGAGATTTTTGAACCTAACCAAAGATGGATCTAAGTACCAAAAGGAGTGGATTTGATAATAATATATATTTTAAAAACATTTAAGTTTCCAAAGCACTGAAGACATGTTAAAATGCTAATAATGAAAATGCTATCTCATATAGGTCATTAACTATATTTTTTAAATAAGAACTACTGAATAACTTGCTAAAATAGAAAAAATTACACTATATTTTTGGTCCCAATCTTACTTTAACTCCAGATGCAAGAGAGAACCTTTTATACTTTCCCATGTTCAAATACACTAGTAAATGTGGGGGCAAATCCAATCTTTAGGGTCATATAGTTTTATCTTCTGTATTCCTCTAGCTATAGAATTTTATTTTTTTTCCTCCTGTGTAGAGCCCACTAACTAAATTAACTCTTGCAGAATGGCTTTTTGTCTTGATGTGGAAATGTCATACAATGGACAATCCAATACTTCCCTCTACAGAATGTTCCAACTTCAAATTGCTTTTTACAAACATTTCTCAGAAGGCAGCAAACGATCCTTCAATTTTAATAAATGATACACTGTAACATAAAAATGAAGCAGTAAAAGTAATTCCACTTGGTTTATATATGAAGTGTCACTAAAGTCAATTAAAGGACCAATGCCTTTTTGTTTTTTCTGTGTCAAGAAAGCTGTGTAAATGGCAATTGTAGGCCAGAGTTTATGAAACAATCTGCTTTTAGATATAATCCAGTAAAATCAAAGGATCATCATAAATCTCAAATGAGTTTTTTCCATATTTCTATGGGTTTAACTGAAAAAAACCTGTATAAAGTTATGAACAACTGAGATAATGGAAGCCATAAAAAGTACTTCATGTTGAAAAGACTGTAGACATCAGAGTAACATTAACAAAGAATCATAGGAAAGGAAGGAAACAATTAAATCTATCCTGAAAATCTAACATATTTGTGAATTCAGAAAATTTTGAAAGAGGTAAAACTTTAGAAAACTTAGGGGCAATTTGGGCAAGAAAAATAAATATGATTTTGGAATGTCATAGAGTACAAACAAAACCAAAGTATTTTGACCTGCTATATGAAAATATTGCTAGTGAAATATATAGTTGCTTTACATCATGGAAAGGGAGATATTTATCCCTTTCTGTATAGCACTTGATTATGCCTTTGCAATATGATCACAGTTTTGGGCACCTCAACACAAGAAACTTGTCAAGAAATTGGAGGAAGTGATTAAATGACTAGAACGATTGATTTTTGAGTTGCAGTATATCGAAGCAGATACACAGTAAATATAGTGGTATGAATATCTCATAACTATTACAGAACATTCATAAATCTTACAAGGCTGCTGCAGAGGAATAAAGATTGATAACTGCTTGAAAGGAGTAAACTTTTTACTCACATCACTCAGATCGATGTTGTTCTCAGGGTAAGACACTCCACAGCAAACAGAGGAGGCAGAATTAATTTTTACACACATAAAAGTATTATTTTTAATTGCAATTGCATACAGAATAGAAAAAAAAATGAAGAAACTAGACATTATACCAGAAAAAATATACTGTGGATAATTTAGTCTGTGGATAATTAATTCTACTAAGATAATTAAAAAAAACCCAAACAAAACCAAACCAACCAAACAAAAAACAACCAGCTATCACAAACTTAAAAACCTCTACAAGTTGACCAAAGGTGGTCTTCCCAGAATGAAGAGCAGTATACTTCACTATTCTGGTTCTGTAGTTTGAGGCATGTACTAAATCTTGCTCTCATATTCTCCTTCCCCCAGTTTTCTCTTCTCATACCCATTCATAGTGTTTTTGCAAAGATCATGTTCCCAGCCCATTACTCTGAATTGTTTCTTTCTGTACACTCAACCTACAGTTTATCTCATTCTTTGAAAATGTACAGAATACTATTTTTTTTTCTCTTCATAGCTAACCCTAGCTGTCTCAAGCAGCCTGATTTTATTCACAGACAATGTTCATTTTCAAAGTGCCTTTATTTTTTGTCAGACTTGTGAATGTGTTTCATCTGAAGTACTAGGTGGAAATAAAAATGTGTATAAAATATTAATGATCTCACTGTTGTGTACTCATTATTTCAATAAGAAAAAAATGAAGCATAAAAATCAAATATAATGAGGCCATTATAGAAGAAGAAACAAGGTAATCTATTTCTAATATATAACACCACTGCAATGATATTAGCTATAATTTAAACAAAGTAATCTGCTTTTGTTAGATATGCAAAATGCAAATGAGACATTTTAGTAGTGCTCCCACCTCTTGCAGAAGTCACAGCAGTGATGCTAATGAGGAGATTATAAGGTTAATAAACATTTTCTTTTATTATAGTGTTAATTTTTTAAAACTATAAAATTTTGGTTTGACAAATTCCTTTGCAAACTTTAAAATACCACCTCAGATAAAACTAGGCTTTCATTTCACAAACAGAAGAACTTGTGACTCGCATTTTTTCCTGAATCAGCCATGCAAGATCATAACCACTTTGTGGCTCTGTATGTATGATAAATCAAATAACGGGAACAATTATCAGGTTTTTTAACTTCTCCTAATGCACTTATCAATGTTTAAAAGGTAAGTCCCAATAAAAAACAAATGTTCAAATGTAAATTCCCACAAGTGTATTTGTATCATTAATTTACATTCTGAGTTACATTTGTGCTCATATTTTGCCCTCTGAGAATAAACAATAATACTGTATGCTATTATCGACAATTAGACTTGAATGACAAGCTTTACAGAATCAAAGCTTCAGTGAAAATTAGTGAATAGAACAATACATAAAATATACTGAAATTAGTACAAGAAGGAAAACCCAAGTAAACAAGCCTTTGCATTCAATCTTCTTTTTAGTATTTTCTAAGACAAAAATACCTCTCAGCACCAGCACGGTATAAAAATAAAATAAAATAAAATAAAATAA
>NW_010308665.1:0-492 GCF_000700745.2 Antrostomus carolinensis
TGGACAGAATCAAGGAAGATTATAAAGCCCTTGGTAGGCAAGTGAAAAAAATCAATGCCCAAGTTATCTTCTGCTCTATTCTGCCTGTTGGAGGAAAGTGGGAGACCAGAAATAAATGCATAATGCACGTAAACTTCTGGCTATGCGGTTGGTATTAACGAGAGGGTTTGGGTTTTTTATATTAATGGGACTTTGTATACAGATTGTAATCTATTAGGGAGGGATGGGATCCACCTGTCTAGAAGAGGCAGGGCAATCTTTGGCAGCAAACTGGTTGGCGATTATTTCCAGTAAAATGCTCCATGCAGAAGTTCAACATGTAACAACGCTCATGCCATTGAAGTAGACTGGGGAATGGGACAGGCCAACTGCCAGAGTAACAAGTCTTCCTTATCTGCCTCCCATGACTGAAGCCAGAATGTCAGTCACCTCAAGGGTGTGCAGAACTATAGGAGGTCCAATTGCATCCCCCTGGGGATACCTGGATGCTCC
>NW_010308666.1:0-3750 GCF_000700745.2 Antrostomus carolinensis
GCAGATAGTGATAGGACAAGAGGAAATGTTTATAAGCTAAGAGTGGGGAGATTTAAATTAGATATTAGGAGGAAATTTTTCCACCCAGAGGGTGGTGAGACACTGGCCCAGGTTACCCAGAGAAGTTGTGGATGTCCCATCCCTGGAGGCATTCAAGGCCAGGTTGGATGGGGCCCTGGGCAGCCTGATCTAGTGGCTGGGAACCCCATCCACAGCAGGGGGATTGGAACTGGATGATCTTTAAGGTCCTTTCCAACCCAAACCATTCTATGATTCTGTGATTCACTCTTATGGCAATGCTCTAAAACCTCTCCAAGAAACCATTTTATCAGAGACACCTTTGATGGGTGAGTGAAGGCTCATGCCATGAGGCTGTCCCCAAAACATCCAGGTGGCAGAGCCAGGAGCCTGGCACATCTCTGCTGTGATCTGTCTCTGTTTGCACATTCAACCATGGCAATAAACTCTTTATTTCAATACCACTTGCAAGGCAAGTGTGATTGTCCCCATAAAGCCACCAGTGCCCACTGGTCCCGGCTGTGTCCCCCACCAGTAGCTGTTTCTGCTTGTGCAGGGGATGAGGATCCTGTGGGATCCAAGTAGCACGTGACTTATTCAGATTTACTGGAAAAAATACAGATATCTACACTGGGATCTCAACCCTGGGACCCTCTTGGTGTGAAGACCAAGCAGGTCCATTCCTGCCCAGGGGAGCTGGGAGATGAACAGGGTGGAAATCATCTCAATATCCATCTGTCAGGCAACAACAGATGTTTCCATTAATTAAAGCTTTTAGAAAACAAAACAAACGAACAAACAAAAAACCCCCGCAAACCAAGAGGGAACTTGTTGCCACATCTGAGGTTGGGATGCAGCAAACTCAGGACCAACAGGGAAAAAGAAATTAGGGACAGTTTGCTTGTTTGGGAGGAGATGGGGTGGAGAAAAGTGAAGGGTCGAGATGGATG
This sequence comes from Antrostomus carolinensis, assembly GCF_000700745.2. NCBI lineage: Eukaryota > Metazoa > Chordata > Aves > Caprimulgiformes > Caprimulgidae > Antrostomus > Antrostomus carolinensis. The sequence goes on from NW_010308666.1 coordinate 969, forward strand.
GTGGAAAAGCATGTTTGGAAAAGTAGAGAGAAGAAGGACAAAAGGAAGTGGTTCTGTTTGAGCAAGTGGCTGGTTTGTGTCCCTATCTGGGTGACCCTGGTCTAGCACATCCCAGAAAAATCTACTTCAGGCTATTTTGTGGGTGGTACCACCACCCAACCTGTGCATGCTAGAGTGCACAGGATCCACCAGCCATCCTCACGTTGTGCTGACGTGGGTGCTTGGTCCCAGAAGCTCTGGCCATCCCTAACTCACTGCCTGACTTGAGCTCTACAAGAGCAGGTTGTATTTCTCAAGGAAGGGTGCTGGGTCCCCACAGCACCCGTGGCAGAAGGCACTGCCATCCTGATGGATATCTCAGGTGGCAAAGCCCAACTTGGGGTGCAGGCACTAGCTGTAGACATTGGAGAGGGACATGTGCTTGGACATGGCACGGAGATGGTTCCTCCTGTGCTGTCACTCACTGACCCACACCAGGAAAAACAAAACAAAACCAGGGAGGTCACGCTGAGCTCACATTTCCTGCCCATGCTCTTACACAAGTAGATGAGGTTCCTAAAAGCCTGATTCAAGCCTCTGGCAGGATGGGAACTGCCTGCAGTGGAGAAGAACCTCCTGTAAGTGTATTTTCTGCTTCTTGCTTGTAAACAAAGCTGCATGAGAAACCTGGAGAGTTTCTTTTTCCTTCTTGAAAGTTATCCAGCTCATAAGCGCTGGTGCTCTGGCAGGCTTGGGATTAATTTCTGAGCACAGCCCACGTTGTATTCATCAGTTCTCTGCTCTGAGCTATGGGATGGGGATGTGAATGGTGTTTCCAGCATGATATGGAGCAGGAGAAGATGTGAGAGGGAGAAAAAGGCATCTCAGTGGGCTGGAAGAAACCCAGAAATGGAAAATTTGGGAATGGTTTGTCCTGATGTGAGTGCAGAGGGTGTGTGTGTGGGGGGGAAGGTGTTTAGGGGTCTCACTGGATGCTGCTGTGATCAGAACGGTGGGCAGGTTTGGTGTTGTCTCGAAGGTGGACAGTCAGAACTGTATATGGCTATGGATTAATTTCCTCCAAAATATGAAAAAAAAAAATCCCCAAAACCCAGCTTATTCCCATAAAAGTCCTTTTCTGGCACTCTTCTCTGGCAGATCTCTGCTTTCCATGGCTGCTCTGTCTGAAGTGCCCTGCAGTCCTCACCAAAAGAACTGTGAGACAGCAAGAAAACATCTCAATCCACCGCAAACCATTTTTTTTAATTATTTTTTTCAGCCACCTGGACTTGCCCAGAATGGGTATTTAAGCAATTTTAGACATGGAACCACAAGAGGTATGTCCACAACTTCACCCCTTACAGCTACACACCCACAGGCATCCCCAGCACCCTACTCCAAGCTTTGGGTGCTTTGCTTAACCTGTTTGGAGTGGAAGGTCCCCCCTTTCCTGGGGTATTCATGGAGAGGGAGCCATCCCTACAACCTGAAGAACCACCATGGGGTATGTCCTTCTTGGGAGGTGTAGCACAACTGGGGACCAACAGCTTCATTTTCTCATTACTTGGTGGCTGCTGGTCTTTTGGGCAATGAGAGAAACAGGTCCTGGAGGAGAGCAAGGCAGGAGTGACTTCAGGCAGAGGACTACACAGCCATGGCTGTTTTGGGATTGCTGGAAAAATGAGCCCCAGGGGAAAAGTGGGCAGCTTTGGCCATGGCTGAAAAATGATGTGTTTTAGGGTTGGAGGGGTACTTGTACTATTTTTTTTTTCCCCTGTGACAGCTTTCAGAACCTGGAGATCAGCCCTGATTTTTAAAACCCACATTAAACTTCATGGTACTGATGAGAGGTGGCTCAGGGCAGCAGCTGCAGAATTTGGGTGGCTTTTGGAAGATTAAATCCTTGTAGTTTTCTTGTGTGGGTTTGTTGTTTTTCTTCTCTTCTCTTCTCTTCTCTTCTCTTCTCTTCTCTTCTCTTCTCTTCTCTTCTCTTCTCTTCTCTTCTCTTCTCTTCTCTTCTCTTCTTTCTGAAAATCAGACTCCCAAAGTAGGAAGCTCTCAAACTCGGTCACCATTTCCTGAAATCTGGGCTGCAGCTGTCTAAACACTGACGCCAGGCTGCAGCTCTGGGGAGCAGCCAACCACATGGCCCTCGCGCTCCTCCGTCAGCAAGGTTTCAACCCATGCCTCCTCTCACGCAGGATCGACTCCAGCAGCATCCTTCCAGCTAAATCTCTGCCTCTACTTCTAACCTTGATTCAGTTCATTCTGGTTCCTACATGTCCCTACCTTGGATGAGACTTTAAGCAACCTGGTCTAGTGCAAGGTGTCCCTGCTGATGGCAGGGGGGTTGGAACTGGATGATCTTTAAGGTCTCTTCCAACCCAAACCATTCTGTGATTCTATATTTTCCACTTACTAATACCTTTTACAAGAATCCATGTCTTGGAGTCCTAGTGTTGGCACGGAGAATGGTCAGTGTCCTACCAGGAACAATGAGATGTTCAGCATTTCACCTCTGGGAGCAGCCCCACTAATATAAAAGTACTGGTGCCAGGTTCTGCTTCGAAAAGAACTGAGGTGCTGCTTCTCAGTAGTGACCTGGTAAATCTAAAGCAGCTCACAGTGAGGTGTGGTGGTGGATTTCCCATAATTTAGAGCAGAAACTTCCTCAAAAGCTTGCAATGGTGTCAGGAGGAAGTAGTGAGTTATGTCAGAGGAGACCGTGCTTATTTACTTTCAAGCTTTAATGTATTGGAGTAAGGAAACCAGAATTTTATATATATATATGTATATATATATA
>NW_010308667.1:0-28189 GCF_000700745.2 Antrostomus carolinensis
TGGGAAATCTGGTCACCCGGGACATTGAGAAAGCTAGTTTTGTTGTCATCGATCTGGACTCATGGTGAAGTTCGTGGCTTGAGAATATTTGAAGTGATTTATAGAAACTTCTGACTGACCCTGTAGAAAGCAGATGTAAACTCCACTTCTGGGAATAAAAACAACTAATTCAATAGCTTGAGTACAAATAAATAATGTGAAGTAATTTGGATGAATGACATATTTTTCAAAAACACACTGATCATCCCAACAGGCAAAGTATACCTGGACTGGAGAGGTGTGATTGCACCAAATCCTGTGAAGGAATACAGCCAAGCAAGGTAAAAAACCATGAAGGGCAAGGAGGTATGTAAAATTATTAAGTATTGGTCAGGAAGGATCAGCTCAGTGTACATTAGAAATTCTTGCATTTTAGTAATGAACTTTGTGCATCAGTGATCTCTAAGATAAACAACATTGTTAACAAAACAGGGTAAAAAAGTTTATAGCTGGAGCTGCAGCCAAGATTTTGGGTCCATAAAATTCTCAGTTTACCAGATATCCTGACGTTATTATGAGTACCATGCTCTGCCCATTGCTATGGACAAAGCAGTGCTTCAGAATTGGTGCACCACCATGAGTAGAACTTCCATGAATGCATTATGTACATAATGTCTATTGCATTATGTACATGCATGTGACATATTACATTCAGACTGTCATATAAAGAACAGATCCTTGTTTTAAACTAAAGAGTATATCTTGATTTCTGGAGTACACAGATTTTTAAATGCTGATAGTAACCCTATGGCTAATGTTGAAACCAAAATAACTTTATCTAGATACATCTATTCTTTAAGAAGAGGGACAGGTAGACTGATATTTAATTTCCAGTATTTGCATAGAATCATAGAACGGTTTGGGTTGGAAAGGACCTTTAATGGTCATCTAGACCAACCCCCCTGCAGTGAGCAGGGACATCTTCAACTAGATTAGGTTGCTCAGAGCCCTGTCCAATGTGACCTTGAATGTTTCCAGGGATGGGGCATCTACTACCTCTCCAGGCAATATGTTCCAGTGTTTTACTACCCTCATTGTAAAAAATTTCTTCCTTAAATCTAGTCTAAATCTACCCTATTTTATTTTAAAACCATTTCCTCTTGTTCTGTGACTAAAGGCCCTGCTAAAAAGATTGTCCCCATCTTTCTTATAGGTCATCTTGAAGTACTGGAAGGCTGCAAAAAGGTCTCCCTGGAGCTTTCTCTTCTCCAGGCTGAACAACACTAGCTGTCTTAACCTTTTTTCACAGGAGAGGAGTAGAATCACCTTCCTTGAACTGCTGGCCACACTTCTTTTGATGCAGCCCAGGATATGGTTGACCTTCTGGGTTGCCACATTGCTAGCTCACGTCCAGCTTTTCATCCATCAGTACCCCCACGGACTTCTCCTCAGGGCTGTTCTCAGTCCCTTCATCCCTCAGCTTGTATTGGTACTCGGGATTGCCCCAACCCAGGTGCAGGACCTTGCATGTGGCCTTGTTGAACCTCATGAGGCTCACACAAGCCTACTTCTCAAGCTTGTCCAGGTCGCTCTGAATGACCTCCCGTGCTCAGGTGTGTCAACCACACTACTCAGCTTGGTGTCATCAGCAAACCTGCTGAGGGTGCACTCGATCCCACTGTCTATGTCATTGATGAAGATATTAAACAGTACTGATCCCAATACAGACCCCTGAGGGACACTACTTGTCACTGATCTCCATCTGGATATTGAGCTGTGGACTGCTACCCTCTGGATGTGACCATCCAACCAATTCCACATCCACTGAACGGCCCACCCATCAAATCCATATCTCTCCCATTTAAAGAGAAGGATGTTTTGGCTGACTGTGCCAAAGGCCTTGCAGAAGTCCAGACAGATCACATCCGTAACTGTTCCCTTGCATCTTCATGGCATGACTATCATTGTTTCACCAACTTGATTTTTACAGCACACTAACCAGAAATGTAAGCTTTTTCCCCGGTGGGCTAATAAAGCTGAAATTATTTGACCTAGCCTCATGTGATGTAAGGCAGAAACTGGATAACTTAGATTACCATACCTTTATAGCAATTTTAAAAATAAGATTTTATGGAAAATAGCAAACACTGCAAAGATTACAGATTCTCAAATTTATACAGTTAAAATGAGGCAATAGAAATACTTAACAAAACTTTACATATTCTATACACAAGATTTATAAATGATATGATTTTGAGGTACAAAGATTAAGTGTTAAAAGTAATTTAAGGTAGCAAGCAGCTGTGGGAGGTAACCTCCCTACTGTTTGACCTTGGAAGTGAATAGATCCTAGAATTTAATAAAATAATTTTAAACATATTTTATCCTGTTGGAAAAAACTTGTGGAGACTGAAAAGCTTTCAAGAAATGAAACTTTTATTTTTTCTTTAAATATTTCTTTTGTTCTTAAAAAGGAGCCTCTATCTGTGAATAAAGCAATATATAAAAGAAGAGAGAAAGTTTGATGACTTAAATTGAGTTGGACAGGTTTCTGGATAGTGGCAGTTGAAATTCTAGCACCTCTTCATTTGAGAGACGTTATCCTTAAAAACATCTTATAATGATAGTTACTTTTAAATGAGTTGTCCTCAGATACATAGAGTCAGATAATTGCTTTTTGTATTCTTTGGTAAACACTATGAACCTAGGCTTTGTATAAATAAGAACTTTTCTTTTTGTACTCTAATTCAGTTCTCTTTTGTCCTAACAATCAGTTAATTTACAAAGAGAATGACTTTTAACTGATAAAATTTTCACCTAATGAATCCAGGACTTTGCTGAAGGTGACTGTGCCATTTAGATATTTATTAAGCACTAGTTTTCACCTAGATTGTTGTTTGTTTTGTTTTTTTCTCACACTATTTCTGCATAAACAGCTCCTGTCTCCTTTCATGGTTAGAAACCTTCAGTTTTCATTCTGAATTTAGTCAAGACAAATTTGTATTTATTCTTTATTTTGTCAATATTGCCATTTGGTTTTATAACTCTTCTCCCTCCTTGGCTTTCTACACCCACTCCTGCCTGAATCAATTGTGTCCACTGTCAACCTTTGCCTCTCTGGGCTGAAAAGCTGAAACTACTTTTTTCCACTCGTATGAGGCACTATTCATTGTCCTAACATCCATTTCTCTGCATTTTAACCAGTCACAATTCACCTTGCTGGGATCCGGAGTGACCACAGTGTTACAGAATATAACAATTCACAGAGCAGCATTAAGATTTTCCTCGTCTGATATTTCTTGGATCAAATTTACTTCTACTCAGCTATGGCTTATTGTCATGCTGGAAATTGCTGACACATCCAAGTCTTCCTCCTCCACCATTATCTCTAACTAAAAAACTCATATAAAAGTTATTCTTATTAATCAATATATAAACTTGCACTTTTACTGTTACTCTGTTACTGTAACTCCCATCTACAGTAGCATCCAGTTATTTTCCTATATGATGCTTTGATCTTCCAGGTTTATTTGTGCTGTACTCCAGCCATGTGTTACTTCACTGGTACACTCTTATTCTATGCTGAAAACTAACAGAAGTATTACTATGTTCACTAGTGACACAGATTTTGGAGAAAAACCACCAGCAACCTCCCACTAGCCCATAGTTTCTTGTTTAGATCAATGCCCCACTGGCTCTCCTTTACTCAACTCCTTATCCACCTTACAAATAATGAGAAACCACAGCTAGGATCTAAATCAGAATTAGAATTGGTTTAATGTAAAAAATTACATAGATAAGAAATTAATTTTTTAGTGTATTTGAAAAAAAAAAATTGAAAATGTAAATAACTGTGCACTTTGTGGTGGTTTCACTTGGCTACCAGCCAAATACAGGCACTTGCTCACTCTCCCCCCCAAGGAATAGGGGAGAGAATTGGAGGGGTAAGGAGGCTCGTAGGTTGAGATAAGAACAGTTTAATAACTGAAATAAAATAAAACTTAAAGTAATAGTGAAAATAATAATGGTAATAATAGTAGTAATAAAATATCTTGTTCTGCAACAAAACAAAAGTGAACTTCAAAATCTTGAAATGTCATGTGAAGTTATGAGTGAGCCTCTAATGAGCACATTATATGAAGACAGGACAGTACTCTTTATTTGTGTAGGTAAACACAGCTAAACTACCTTCTGAAAAGAGGCTTTGACAATAGGTCTGTATTGCCAATGCAGTTGTATTGTTTTCAAAACTGAATCTGGGGCACATCCTTTCAATTATTTTCAACATCTATTCAGCTTTCTATTTGCAATACCCATATTTCTGGTAGCTGAGTTACCATGTAAACTTATGTCCTTGCTTCATGGCATTTTTGTTTTATTAAAGCCAGCTACAATGTCTAATCTACCAAGAGGAAAAGCTAACTTGGATTAAAATGGAGACAAGAAGCAGGGAAGAAGTAGAAAGCATGTCATGAACAAAGACATCTTTGTTACTGATCATTTCATGTGAAAGAAAATCACCTTGCAAAGTATTTCCATATCTGATTGCATTTTCTTTAATGAGAAAAGGCAACAGAGATCACTGTAGCTTATGAATCTGGATAAAACAGTAAGTGTGATCAGAAAGTGCCTGTAGCTTTGCTTATATCTACACACAAGGGGTATTGTTGTTTCAGAATGGCTTTCATGTATTCTCTGAAAAATTAACAGAAACAAAAAAGTGAGAGTCATTCATTAAACTTTAAAATATGCTTAATAAAATATTTCCCCAAAAGACACATGAGGAAGAATGAGTTATAGACAAAAGTGTTATGTTACTAGAATGCCATTATTTTGAATTATTGATTTATTTTCTTTGGGAGGAGATAGAATATAACTGTGGTATTTTAAGAGCTAAGATAGCTTGGTTTGCTTGCAATTTGCACTTTAGTAGGGTTTTGCACTTGACCTAAAATAGGAGACTGTTATTTAAATTGAAAGCTCTTTCAAAGCTAGCTGCGAAGTACCCATTTCTGCATCATGATTCAAGGCTGATAAAGAGTTCTACTGCTTATCATGCAAAGTGGTTCCATGGTTCAAATTCACCAGTTTAGACAGATTACCATCATAATCTGAACTGTACAAAATATGGAACATCTTTTTCCATTTTATCATCTCTGATTCACAATAGAATGATCAGCTTCTATTCTTCCTATTGATGAATGTTGCCAGATTCAATGTTCCAGCATGCAACTATAGATGTTTTTCCTGTGCTACCTTGTAGGCTTGGCAGAAACTATTTGTAGATGGCCCAAAACAATCTCTTTAATGCACTTTACATTCATGCTTATGATTAACCTTTACCGCACTGTCTATTCTAAAGTAACAACCATTAAGTTCTTGATGTACTGTGACGACTATGTGTCATGCCAGTCAAAATCACTTCATTGTTTCCTTGTGCTACTTCATCTGTCTCTATTCCTCTGTTGTCTCTTGATTTTTACTGCAGTTTTGAATTATCTGAGATAGTAATTTTTCTGTACATATTGTATTTAAAGCAGTGTCCAGCATCATGGGGCACAGCTACCAAGACTAAGGTCTTGAGTTTCTCTGGCGTAGTACCACTAACTATAATGGATGAGCTGAATTTTTTCACTGGTTGCAACCTATCCATCTCTTCCAGTCTTTCATATGACACTCTTACTCCAGTTTCTTCTGGGCTGCAGTGATCTGAAGACTTATTGCAAAAGTTTGGGTTTTTTTTAAAAAAATATTTAACTTTGGGAGAGAAGCCTTAATAGTCTTTTGAGTCATCAGAGTTCTGCATTTCAGCTTTTCCTCAGAAATGCTGGAAATGTTTTAGAAATGTCTGGAAATTTTTAAATTATATTTTGAGTAATTTTTCCTTCTCTTTATAGATTAATGTAATTATTGTATCCATATATACCCTGTCCTAGTCTGAAAATTCAAGGTATTCACAAATAGGTCTTAGGCCCTGTAAAAAAGAGGAAGCAGACTAGCAGAGCTAGAATGGAATAAATTAGTTTGCTACACAGGATTCTGGAGTAGTTTTCCATGCAGACATTACTCTTAAATAAAAGTTACTTTTATTGCAGAATAATTATTCTGCTCACAAAGCAGTACCGGCTCTGAGACAAAGCTGAGACTTCTAACACTTCATAAGTTTATCTCTGAATTCCTGCCGGCTGTGCAGATGGCACAGTGTGCTGGGGAGCAGCAGGACTGGGAAGCAATAGAGGAGTTGGCAAGTTGGCAAAGAAGATAACAGGTGGCTTGTGAAGTGAAAGCAAGGTCTTACTGCAGACCACCCTTGTCTCAGGCAGAATAAAACTTTTAATTCAAAGCGGGGAGGTAGCCTCACATGAAAGCATATGTAACCTACTGGACCACATACTGGAGACTTGAAAGGTAGTTTGGGAAGTAAAGGAAAAGAATTGTATGGCAATAATTAAAAATTGGAAATCTAGAGGGAGGAATGGGTGCTTGAAGGGTGGCTACACATTGAGATGGTGGACCAGCACAAATAGAGGGCTGTGGAAGAGAAATGCTATATGAGGTGTTCAGATGAAATAGTTTGGTTTTGGTGTTTTGTGTTTTGTTTTGTTTTTTTCCTTCTCTCAGCAACCTTATCAGAGTGCAGATTGCTTTAACAGCCAATTAAATTCCTTTTGTAAGTAGGAGGCAGGAGACTGAACTCAAATGGCAAGTGGCTCATCATCCTGTGAAGTGAGAACAGCTCATTCAGAATCAAATACATGCTCCACTGCACTGTTTTGTATGGAAGATTCTGAGACGATAGAGCCATTTGACTCCTTTGTTATAGCAGTATATCAAATAGCCCGAGTGCAAACTGTAAAGAACCTTTGCGTGTATTTCCTACTTTTCAGGGGTTGATGGTCTGATTTTCCTTATTGTTAGAAGGGAATATACTTCAAGCTCTGGGGTCAACTTACTTTCTTAAAGTAAGGTAAAATATACCTTACTTAAGAAAGAATACTTAATACTTAAGAAAGTAAGGTGAAAAATAGTTTTCACTCAGCTGTATTAAGCTTTATGGGTAGCAGTCTGCTGATCAAAGTTGCTGATCTTCTCAAAATGTTCATTTTTAAAATGAACAATACTTGTAAGTGTTTGAAACTTGCTTCGTGAATATCAGAGATATTCAGAGATATGGTCCTGGCACATCCTAACTACATGCATAGTAGGATTATAGTTTCTATTGTCAGCTCATAATCAGAATCACATAGTGATAAGCACAACTGGGGGACCGAAGAGTCCTTCGGACAGTGTCTTGAGAGCATTTGGGAAATCTCCTGTGAATTGCTAAGATACATTTGAAGTAACTTAGAAAGTTATCAAGTATGCATCTTGCTCTGAATTCATACATTTATACCCAGACATGTGCTAAGTCACTTACTGTAGTGTTGGATCTTTGCCCAGAAATTCATTTTTGGAGAATGACTATTGAGTTCTTATGCAGATAGTATGCTTATTGCACCTCTATGTCCACTCTTTTCTCATGTTTTCTCTCAGACAGCTGGTGTTAACATCCGGACTGCATTAAAATAACTAGTCACATCTCAACTGCACAAGGAGTGTAATTTCATCTTCATATTAAATCATAGATGGTGACTTTATTAGGCATTGGCTTGGCTTTAGACCACATGAACTAAAATGTAGATTGCCTTTCAGCATATGCCTTACATGCCTGACAGGGTTTCCAAATGGCTGAATGGGGTTGATAAAATGACGGCTTTAGCCATTCTAGTTATGAGAAACTGCTGGACTGAAATCCCTAGATCAAAACCAGAAGCGAAAACCAAAATATAGCAAGCGGGTATAGAAGCCAACCAAACAGGGCAAGACCACTCAGTGGTGACACAGAAAATAAATAAATGACCAACAAATATACACCTAGAAAATGAGATAGTAAATAAGACAATTCCTGAGCATGTGCATGCATTTTAGCAGTTCCACCAGATAGCAGTTAATGACAATGGTGTCCAATGATCCTAAAATATACAAGGGTGTGCAGAACAAGGTCTTCTATTGCAATAACAATTGCTTTAAGTGCAGTAGCAGCCTCATGTTTTTCTCTAACAGTTGGGTAAATCATGTCACTGCTTGAAATCTGCAATACAAGTAAATGCACTGACTTGCAGTCTTTAAAACTTGAATTCTTTGATTAAAAATGATAATCAGTGTCTAGCATTCAGACTCAGTGGGTAGACTTGCTAAATAGAATGCTTGAAAGAGTGGTTTAGTTGTGCTTAATGCATTGTTGACATTAATCTAGCAGGTACCATATCTGATTTTTCATACAAAATAATGTTTTGTTATTTGTTCATCAAAACATTCTGCTAATTGAAAAAGTAATGAAAACATTTGGTGGAGGAAATCACTCTATACATGTACACCTGAACTCTGAATTTGGCATTTTCACACGGGAACTTGGGCAGGAACTTGGAATCATTGTGGTTAGTTGTCTGAAATTGCTAACCAAAGGGGGTAAAAAACACAGTGGGAAGTGGGGTATGGAAAAGAAAAGAATTTAGGATACCATGTCTGTGTAATTCAAGGCAGGTAACAGTGTGGAGAGATGGTACAGTCAGGAGGAGTTAGTGGCAGAAGCCAAGCACATCAAGTCAAGAAGAAGAGTCAGTGGAAATGCTGGAAGAACAGCATGGCTGGGCTGAAGTGTCAGGAACTCCATAGAGCATGGTAGGGTCTAAGGTGGTAGATAATAGGCAAGGCTAGTGTACAGTTGAATATGAGACTCTGGTTTGAGTGATGAGACTAGAGAGTGGGATCTGAAGCATGACGTAGCCCAAAATATGTGGAAACATGCCAACAATAGCACTCACTTTTTCATAAGGTGGATAGGAGCAAACCACCTGTCACATATGCACTCTTCCTTCAGCTGATTGAATGTGTTAGGTCCTTAACTGATAGGAAGACTCCTGAGACCAGCTCTAGCACTGATAATCTAACTGGAATTTACTAAGATTATCAAAGTACCTGTGTAGCTGGCTGCTGATTGGGACACAGTTCTTTCTACATCCATAGTACACTCATGTCTTAAATACCACATGCCAGTCATACTGTGCTAAAAAGAAAAGGAATCTAGATGGTAGTGTATAGGATTGACAGAGGTGTGGAATAGTTTCTGTCATAAAACAGACTAAAAAAGCTGGGAATTGTCAGATGGGAAAGTGTTTCATGCTGTATTTACTGATAATGAATATCATACCATTTTACCATCCATGAATTCAGTATCATAAAATCTAAGTGACAGAGGTAACAGACCAGGAAAAAAATCTTGAAAGTAGGGGAAAGGCTAAGAAAGAATATTATATATTGTTTTTCTAGCTCAAGAACTAGAGGGGCCTAGTTGAAATAATCACGTAGCAAATTTAGAACAAAAATACAAAAATCTTTTTCAAATGCATAATTGAATTGTGTATCTGGCAGCCATAAATGCTGCAAAGTCTGAAAATAGAAAAGGGATCAAAAATGCATTAGTCAATTTGATGTCTGAGTGGTTATTCAGTGACTGTTAAGCATAAGGGTATAGATGCTGCCTCTAGCTCAGTCACTAAACTGCTGATAATCATGAGTCTATAATGGACACGAATCACCATTGAAAGTGCCATGTCACCTTTGAAAGTGCCATGTTTCTTACACCTGCCTATACTCATTGCTGTCCATTGTTAGGAAGAGCATCTTGGGATGGGTGGTATTTTGGTATGATGTCAGATATCTGTTCTTTAACATGCTTTGTTTATCACTGTTTTGGGAACACAGGAATTAATATGGCAAGCACATCTGAGGAGGTTATAGTTACATGCTTCAGTTAAATTCTGAGTTGTGTTTAGGTTTTTTGTTGTTGTTGTTGGTTTGGGTTTTTTTTCTTTTCTCTGAGTCTTTTACAGATGATGGTATCCTTTCTAAGAGGTAGCCAGATAAGAAATGCATCACAACAGAAGCCAAACAACCTGATCTAACCAAATGATAACAAATGTTTGTGTGTTTTATGTTTTTTCATAATTCATTACATGAAAACACTGTTAGAATTATAAGATAGCAGGACAGGCAGTAGTCATCAAGGAGATGGAAAGAATTAAGCAATATTTACCCTTTTTGAACCTGTATATCTGAACTTAGCAAAGTATTGCTAGGTTCATCCCTATCATTTGCTGTTACTGATAAGGTTGGATTTATTTCTTCAGACTTTTTAGTTTTGCTCCTTATGGCATTAAGTCCTACCTAAATTTAAAACATTTTAAAGTATATGTACAGTTCTTAAATATATGGCAGTTATAAGCTGTGTTAGATTTTACCTATCTAATTGACTAGGTCTTTCTCCTGTCTTTTGAGATTATGGTAGACCTACAAGCCAACAAAGGAGAGCTCTGCATCAAGTGCTAAGTCAGAAAGAAGGAATATAAGGTGCTTTTTTCCTATTCACCTTTTGTAAAAATGGCAGTAGATTAAACTGATGTACTTATTTTTAATCTTATTTTTCAAAGTTTTTCTTTTGGAAATTAATATTGAAGACTGACAAAGGCATTAGAAAGCATGAGTAGGTCTTAGTCATACATTTATACTATTTCTAAGTAGAATCCATAGATTCTCAAAGTCATGAAGTTTCAGAACCTCAGAATGGTGATTCTGGGTTCTTCTGTTTGATGAATGAGATCTTTGATCTCCCATTAACATCACTGCAGCCTCAGGAAACTAGGCAAATTTTAGTATCAGGCCCTGAGATCAACTAAACTGGGCTCACTGGAGTTTAAAACTATGTCTTCAACTGGGAGTGAAAGCTGTTGTTGTGCCTGTCCTTATGGCTTGCTTTTATTCCTCCGTGTTGTTTCACTGTCATATTTTGTCTTCTGTGTACATCCCGAGTGAATAATTTGGGATGTATCTGTGAGTTTAAGCAGTGTTTCATCATCTTCTTAATTTATGTCTGCATGACTTGTAATTAGCTGGTCATCAAAATTCTACTCAGCCATACATTGATTATGTATATGAATATCTTCAGATTTTATTTGTAAAGTGATAATTTCTGGATTGAGAACATACTGACACTTACGAGTTATCACTGGGCTCCAGTTCAGCACTCCATCTGTATTCACCAAAACACTTAAGCATATGCTTAATTTTAACTTTAGCTCAGGTACTCATGCAATTGCCTCCATCCAAATTCAGGATAGCGTTTTAAGTATATGCCTAACTTTAAGCATATCCTTAAATCCTACTAAAGCTAAAATCAAACACATCCTTAAGTGTCTTCATGAATATGGATAACTACTGAATGAGGTTTGATGAAATGAACTCTGGCCATTAAATAACAAGAAATGCCTGGCCATGATTTCATTAATGTCCATCAGGCAGGGAAAATATAACAAAGAGATTAAAAAAATCTATTTATTTCCTGAAATTCTAAAAGGTAAACTGTGTACTGTTGAAGATAAAGCATTTTATAAAATGTATGTGTGTGGAGGATGTCTTTCTATCCCTGTCTATACAGACTATATCTGTAGGAAATCAAGACTTCATTTTCAATGTTTCGTTAAATTCAGAATGTTCAATACGGTTCTGTTTCATTCTTTAAAGAAGACATTGTTTAAAGTATATAAATCTATAAATTAAGATAATTCTATAAAAAATTATCTATCAGATAAAGTAAATCTATTTAAAATTACAAATGATAATGGGAGTGCAACTGCTCACAGAAAAAGAAAATGAGTAAATTATATACAGGTGGTAAGGATGTTACAGTTTATAGCATGTTTTCTATTATTTCATTTTATTTTCAGTGCTGAAGTGTTTGATTCGCATCACCTTCTTTGTTTCAATCCATTTTCACTTTTAGTGCTTCAACCTTTACAATCTTTCTGCATTATTTATGTGAAAAGCTCTTTGCATTTTTTATTTCAGATCCTCTCCTATTGCAGTTCATGAAGTCTTTCAACAGTAGGCTGTTAATCCTTTGCAGATTAATATGATTTCAGTGATAATCCTTTAATTTGTTGAATTTTTAAGACATATAATCATTAAAGAAAGTGCTTGACAGATTTTCCATTAAAGCAGTACAAAGCAGGTAATATGTCTTTAATGTATGTTGGTAGCACTTTATGTTGCTTATGTATAAAATTAAATTTGCAGATGAAGCAAATAAGCATAGGGTTAGTTATTGGCCTTTTCCCTTTGGTGTCAGATCCAGTCAAGGAAAAAAATTTATTCAGGGGTTTGCAGACAAGTGAGGATTAAAATATCTGTTTGAATACTCTTTTCACAACTCCATTGCTACTTTTCATCTGGAGTAGGTGTCAACTTTGGTTCTGTCTTGATACTGTAAAGCATCGAGTTCAGTATATGGAGAAAAAATAGGGTATAATTTTATACATGAGATTTGCTTTCAGGTAGGCCATAGGATATAAATGGTACACAGGATTTATTCCAGCTCTCTGTACGAGGCTAATTCTTGTCTTAATTTAAGTTCCACATATGACTGAAACACGCTTCCCCAGATGGAACTGAAGTCAGTAATTATGTCGCAATAATGACACACATAAATCTCTTGCCATTAGGCTTTTTGGTTTGTTGTTGATTCCCAGCTCACTGTCCATGACTATCCTGTTCATTGAAATTCTTTAGCCTCTTTTTTGCCATCTTTTTCCTCTGATATTTCCCACATTGACTTATTTCTCATTTTTCTGTTCTTTTATTCACACTGGTGAAACAATAGACGGGAAGAGAAGGCAGAGTATCACTAAAATACAGTGATACTGAGTACTCTTGTGAGACACAGTTAAAATCTCAGAAGCAATGCTTCAAAGTTAATATACAAAAGCAGAACTGCTTTTTAGCTAGAGATCTGAAAAATATTCAAAGTTTATTAAAACTTCTGTTTAAACAAATAGTAGTAGATGTGGCTTCTCATAGTAGGCTGAATTTTTGTTTTTATATACTGAAAACTCAGAGATACTTTAGGCAGGAGAGAAAGGAAGCAGACACCACAACTCTTTAGGAAAATCAGGTCCTGAACTTGGCAAACCTTTAGCTGATTTTGTCACATACTTGCAGCTTTAAAATGATTTGGCCTTTGCAACAGCCAAAATAAGTGTCCTTTAATCACTTCCAACCTATTAACAGATGGGCAAACAGCTTTTATAAATGGGGCATACAAAATACTCCAATATCAGCCAAAGCTAATTAGTAGCATTATCTGAACTGAAACTTGTAAGTGATGGAATATATATTAATGCAGATAAACTGTTGGTTTGATAGAAATTCCTTTTCAAATATCGTGCTTGGTACATGTTCTGCTCTAGTATGTTTTAAACACTTATTAAAGAAAACCCACTTTTTTTTTTTCTGTTTAGCTCTTTTCTTCTATTAAAACAAAATTTTCCTGTAAAGGTTATCATTAGAGATAATATAACCAAGAGAATTCACATTAAGCAAGAGGCAGTTTAGTGTGCATTTTTTGTGGCATATAAAAGAAAGAACAGTGCAACTTCAACACAACCTTAAAATAAATTAATCTTTAAGAACAGCACAAAATACTCACATAAGACATTATTTATACAGCAGTGCCACAGCAAATTACATATATCTTTACACAGCACTATTAATCAGAATATGTAAATTGCATGAAATTAAGTTGTGAGATTATAAAAAAAATTGCCACATGTATAATTCAGTAGGAAGAGCCATTTAATGCATTGCCATCAGATCTGCAGCATGAATTTGATTTTACAAAGACATCTGTAGTGTAGACAGCTGCTGTACCTAAGTGAGGATTTGATTGTACACTCAATCTTTCAAACAGCCACTTGTCCATATATTTCATATCATTTTTATTATTATGGATCTAAAAAAGAATATTATGGTTACAAAATCAGAATAATTCTGAAATACATTTTCATTTAAAAAAATTAAAATTTGTTGATTTTAGGAAGACTTTCTCTCCTTCCATCTGAGTGCTCTACCTTCCCCAAATAACCTACCTTTACCTCAACTTACACTGTCATTTGAGGATCTTGCTAGAAAAGTCAAACTATATCTAGAATCTGAAATAAATCTGAAAAAAAAAGGAAAGGAAGGAGATACTGTGTATTTCTACATACCCATGTACCTAATAAGCCAGGTAGTTGCTTTCCTGTCCATCTGACATAATGTTGTTCTTTGGTCTTCTAAAATGGTGGATTTAATCAGTCCAGAGATGCAGCCCTTGGATATCCTCATGCTTGGCACATTCTCATATCTCAGAGTAGATAGCCATCACCTGCAAACTGGCTAGACCTGTCTAGAAATAGTTGCGGTGATTAGTCCACTCATTCCCTGTGCAACCTATGAAACTGCAATTTCTTTGGAACCCCACAAGGAAATTAAAATGTTTCTGTTCTTTAATAAAATAATGGGAAAATAATTAATGCACAGCCTCTGCTGGCATGGAGTTGAATTAAGCTGGTAGAGGGTTCAATTCTTTATTCAGTGGAAAAGGTTAGAGCATGTACCAGATCATGAGTGACTGGTGAAATTGTGGTCCCATACTGTGAGCTTATATGAAATACCTGGAAGATTTTTTAGCCAGTAGAGAGATCAAGATTGATGGAACAGATTTGTCTTTGTGGCATAGAGTGGAATGATGAATAAGTGCAAATGATATTTTTTAATTATAAGAAGATGGTCTGATGAGAGATACTGCAGGCTCTTGGCTAGAGGGAAAAAGTGCCACAGAATATCAGAAAATAACTATTTGACGTTCATCATCTGAGGTTGTTTTTTTTTAAAAAAAAAACCAAAAAACCAACAACCCACAATATATTATAACCTCCAAACCAAAACCAAACAATAATCCAGCAAAAGACAAGATTTTGATAAATACTCACATCTCGATTTCTCAAGCATTTTAACTGACTAGCATGTTGCTTAATTAAGACCAGCCATCAAAAAGCATTTTTCTCTCAATTCAATGATATTTCAAGCAGATTGGTTTAGTACTGGCACAATCTGGATGTGGTAAGTAAAATTACAACTGACTTCACAGCACACAGCTACTTATGACCTTAACGATAAAATTACTATTTCTATTCACAATTGTACCTTCAGAAAAAAAGAAGGCTCTAAATGTTGTAAATGAAAAATCCTCAGCTATGTTTTGGTTTAAATTTCTGCCAGTTACACTGATTGAAACGCAAAATCTTGCATTTTGATTTATTCATCATATATATTTTGATCATTTCCTCAGTTGGGACATGGACAAGTAATCACATAGGAGGACAGTGGAGATGAAGCTTTGGAGGGTTCCTTTCTACTCATTTTGTATCAAGACAAAGCTGAGAGCTTTCAGGGTTTTAAAATGACTTTTAGTAATTTTACCGTAGCAAATATATCTACAATACAGGTTATTTAGTATCCTAGGTTTTCTGGTGTTTCTGAGATCTTGTTTTGACAGGAAAATCACCAATATAGCCTTTCCTGGTTTGTTCTTACAAAAAGGATTGATTTTGATACCATTGTTCTTGTAAATTGGGGGGTGGTGGGGGAAATTCCCTGCAAACGTTAATGAATACACATTAATAAAATCCATGGAAGTTAGAATTGAGATGGAAGAGACACTTAAAGATTTCAGTGTGTCTTACCTGCTATAGTTCATATTATCCGTTTTTTTTTT
This sequence comes from Antrostomus carolinensis, assembly GCF_000700745.2. NCBI lineage: Eukaryota > Metazoa > Chordata > Aves > Caprimulgiformes > Caprimulgidae > Antrostomus > Antrostomus carolinensis. Next base: position 15,668 of record NW_010308667.1, read on the forward strand.
AGTCTTACTCAAAATAATTTTTTAAATAAGTTATTTTCATAGAAAATATGACTTTTTGTGTTCTCCATTTTGAAGGAAAAATACAGTTGAATAGGATTTCAAAATGTTAACAATGTTTAAAATAATAATTCAATACTTACAGTTTACAAAGCCATGGGCATTGAGCAGATCTATGCAGCTGCAGCGGAACAGTTGGCAAGCAGATTTGGATGCTAATTCTGTAATTGTAGATAGTAAATGACCAACAGTTTCTTTTCAATCCTTTCAAGCTATTCATGTAAAGGATTCTATCTGATTCTGTAATTATTTTAGGTGTACAATTCAATTTGTCTTCTAGAATTTTGATTCCTAGTCGAAGCATTTGTCCACCAAACTGAAAAACAAATCTGTACTTTAATTTCTAGTGCCAAACACCTTGACCTTCAAACTCAGAAGAAGGTGCACAAAAATGTAACTCACCTGGAAGTCTTTGAAGCTTCTTGTGAAAGCATCCTAGCAGTAAAGAAGTACTTAAAGCATTCATTGGGATTCAAAGATACGTGAGAGGGTGGTGTGTACACAGGGCATTCAGGAGTAAAGGTTAAGGTAATTTCTTGATTGTTTAATAACCCATGTACCACTTACATTCTAGTAGTGTAAGATTTCTTTTTTATTACTATTTTGCTATGAAAAGACCACCCATGCTCAGCTAGTCTGTCTGTCATGGCTGTTCTGCACCTTCAAGGTTAGAGAGAACTCAGTGATGGTGAGACCCATTTCCATCACTTGATCTCAAGAAGGCTCTCAGTTTTTCGAAGAGAATGATCTGTGTGATGTTCGATCCCTCTGCCTTCAGAGAGTCTTGGTGTACATGCATAGTGTACTGTTAATTCTGGGGATTGCAGTTTTTCAGGTAGAGAAACAGGCTGCAACTAACAGACTGTTTGTCGCACTCTTCTTCTCCCACTCTGTTTTAAGCTTCAATTACTGAAAAAAAGAAAACATGCATTCTATAGTATAATTACTGTTTTTCATGTTTGTCATCTAGTATTGCTAAATGAAATGCCAGTTCCTGAGAAATGACATACTAGAATGCCATAATACACATTTTTGCCTTCCATCTCAGAGGAAGTTTACACCAAGTTAAAAGAGATTATGCACATTGCAGGTTGAGTGTTAATGGAGACTACATAATGTCAGTTAAGAAATTGGTTTTCTAGTGATGTCTAAACCTCCTATCTAAGAAGTATACCATAAGAAAACTTCTACCTAATTCAAATAAGTGGGTCAAGCAGGAACTAACTCATCCACTAAACAATCTATTTTATTAGTTTTTGAGAATCCTAAAATAGAGTAATAAAATTCAGGTCATCTTACCTAGCAATCTTCAACCTTTAAAAATATTCCTTCACTTTACATACTGGAGGAGATGGAGTTTTTGCTACTCATACAATTAATGATGAGGTGAGACAGCATTTCTTGACATCTTCTCCTCGGCTGTAGAAAACAAATATGTATTTTTCCTCCCATGATATACTTCTAATCAAATAAATTGATGTTGAACACAGAGTTTCACATTATGCCAAGTTTCGCTGTTCCACATTTCCTCTGCTGATATACAGAACCTTGTCTTTCTCTCAAGACTTATGTTCAGATAGTATTTCACATAGTTCATTATTTACCTCTGTAATTTGGGATAAAAGGTGTTTATCTCAAAATAGTTTTATCCAGTATTTTTATCCAATCACCTTCGGAAAGGATTATCCCTTATTAGAACTATGGAGTAATTATTTTCATGTATCTGTCTAAATGAATTTACAGGAATGGAATTTGTTCTTGCTTTATTTTTCTTATACACAGCACACCTCTTAGCTCCACATCCTCATATGTTTCTTTAGTCACTCTTCACTTGTTTCTTGCAGTAGTGAAAGTGAAACATATCTGTAATTACAGTTCAAAAGTCTTGTACCATCCCTACCAGCAGTTGTAAGGCACTACTGTAAAATGATAGCCTGCAATAAATGTCCATCTGGTGTTTTGTATCTTTCTACACCACTTTGGTATTTTGATTTAGAGGAGTGGATGGACAAGAAAAAATGTAATTCATAGCATTTTTAATAGAATCATCTTTTATTTTAATTTTGTTGGTCTGTCTATTATTAAGTGATATTCCATGTCTGCCATACAATTATTTTAAAGTGATTTTTGGTGCAAGGAAGATTTCATGTCTCCATATGCACAGCTGCATTTCTAAGATGTCATTCTGGCACTGCAGAACTGTAAGGTTTAACTTGAGTAAAGAGATTCTTCTGGTCACTTGATGAGGGGATGAATTATTAACTATTATAATTAACTATTTTATTTCTTGCATGCTGCACTTTGTGATTGTGTCATTGTGATGCAGTTCTTAGACTGTAACTATGTTTACTATTAAATGATGGTCAGTGTCACAAACTGTCAGAAAGGAGAATTTGTAATGAGATAGTAGGTGAGAAAGTGCAAAACTGAGTATCATCACAATCTTCTTAACACTTTATCCTTTTCATTCATTCTCACCAAGATTTTTTTTCTCCCCTAGCATTATTGCCCTATTGTACTTTTGAGGGATTGCGTGGAAAATGAATAGCACTTAAACTTCTCCCATAATGAAATAAATAACTTAGATATTTACTTAGATATTTAGATAACTTCTTTAAAAGAAGAGCCCCTTGCAGATTTTTTTGAGCAGTCCATGTATTATATATTTCATTAATGGAACTGGTTTTCATACCTGCTTTTGTGTCCTCTGTTTCCTCATCTTTTTGATGTCTCACTGTACAGTCAAGTAGTCAAGCAAGTGTGGTAGAGAAGATAGATGTTCAGCTGTATAGTAGAAAGTTAATGGATGCACAGAATAAACAGCAATGGTCAGGAGAAGCATAAATGACAATAACTTGAAGGCATAATCAAGAAGACACAGATGCAAGGGCTGCTTTTCCTGATACATGGGCAGAGAAGTGTTAAAAGAAGAGGAAATAGTTGACTAATACCAAAACTGCCTGTTCTGTAGCTCCTGATGCTCTGCTCACTGCCTTCTGCATTCTTCTGAATGTTTCTGTTTGTGTAGTCCTTATCACCTCAAAGATTATAGGAAGATATTAAGGAAAATAAAAAGCAATTCAGACCACAAAATTTAATCTAAACTTCTTTTTTGTGTGATTCATTGCTCTTCAAATTCCTCTTCCAGAGTAAGAGATGGCCATCTCATCACAGAGGATTAGATGAGTGCATACACTAGGAAATAGCTTTCCTGATGGGAAAAGCTGAGAAAAAGAGAATTAGTATGAGTTTTCAACCATGCATCAAAATGCAATACATAAGTTAGACTTAGGTGACCATTCTCATGCCTAAGGTTTAGAAATTTGCTTCTTTTTCTTATTTTTTCCTTCTCTCCTTTATATAGGCGTTAGCATTCTAGCGAAATAAAAATGTATCACCCATTAAATACCGGAATTAGGCTCTAATTGATTCTTATGCCTTTTGAGCTTGATATGTATTGATCATTTTTATCTTGATTCCCATTTCCTTTAAGTCCTTTAATTCTGCATTTGTAAAGATTTATATTTCAGTATAAAGTAAGAGGACTGTAATACTTAATTTGAACATATTCTGTGGATGGACTTCAAGTTCCCTTCAAATGCCTTACTGCTGCAAATCATGTAATCTGAAGATTCATGGCATAGTCTCAGTTTTGACTTCTAAATTCTATAATCAAATCTTATATTCCTAACATCACCTAGGAAAAAAATATGAAATATATATATATATATATGTATAAAATTTGATTTCTCCATATATTTAAAAAATCAATAAAACTAATTAATTCCTAAAACATTTTCCATATCCTCCTAAAATTGTATGTTTTTATCCTCAGTTGCAGTCTAATGCTGTCTCACTGAAATTTTGTCCTAATCTTCATATTGTACTGAAATGCTGGTTGGTGGTTGAGTCACTCAGGCTTTAATAGGAAGTCTTAAGTTTATACTTTAAAAGCTTCTTTGTTTGTAGATGTGATAAGATGTTGCAGCCCAATAAATTGTCTTTTCTTTTATTTTTTTTTTGTCTTTATGGTCTCCCAAGATTAGAGTGCAAACTCTGCCTTAAAAGGCAGATGCTGTTTTTCTGAAATGTTAAATTGACATTAATTTGCTCTGCTTTGATGAAGACAGAGGCAGGCATGTTATAGATGCTCATATGTAACATAGAGTGTAATATGATCTATTACTTTTAAACCTCACAGAAAAACTAGTAGTTTTGTTAATCAGTAAATCAACTAGACTTGTATCCTCTGTCTCTCAGGGAGGAAGATTTACAAAATTGCACCAATTCTGCAAAGGTCTATAAACTGGGTAGATCAGCTGAAATGTTCTATGGACATGGAAGTACAGGAGACTGTGAAGTTTTTTATTTTTAATCTGTACTTTTCCTTCCCGGAGCAGTACAAAAGAAATCACACAACACCTATCTTTGAGTTAGTCTCTTTGACGGAAGTGATATTTTTTAATATAATAAATTTATCGAGAAAATAATCAACTGCTAGCCTACTGGTATAAGTCCTCTTTGTTCTTTTTTTTAAGTAGCTGAGGCAAGGCATCTATGGGCATTTGCAGTACAATAATACTGGGGACAATGTCTTACACTGTGTGTTTTCCCCTTGGCTTTCAGCCTAGGGAGAGCAGTTTAATAATACTGCTTTAGGTATATTGAACATATCTGCCAAATTAAAAAGAGTATTAACGACTATAATTATCTACTCACAATGCCCTCTTTCTACTAGCCTAGTTCTGCAGAGTCCATCACCTTTCCACACTGGGAAATTCTAATATGGGCGAGGGATGTTCTTCAGCCTGTTTCCCTTTTCATTCGGTAAGGATGGTGTTTCACTTTAGTGCAAGAATGAGTCAGCAGCAATCTACCACAACATATGACCTCTGCATAGGCGTAAGTTTTCATACAAAGCTTATCAAGCATATTAACCTTATTCTGAAGATAGTATTTCTAAAAAAGAAGAAAAGATTCTGAAGAAAATATTTCTAAAAAAAATCAGTGCCTCATAACTTATTGTGAATATGTATCTGATGGAAGTTTCTCCTCTTCAGTTTATGGAAAAATGTTTTCCAAGAGAGAGTTTGACAAAAAGATGGACAGAAATGATCTGCCTGAAATTCTGAGAGACTGTGGTTATTCAGTACCTGCTAATGGAATACAGCATGTCTTCCAGCTGATCTGTCCAGGTAAGTGGTTTATTAAAAATACTTTGCAATGGTACAAAATTTCAACTGCAGATCCTGCAGGCTTTGGGCATGGGTAGAGAAGCTACTGTTCTTAAAAGCGTAGTCAAGACAAACCCTACCTGATGTTGAAGATCTTTTTGAAAATGGAGCATTTCATCATTATATTTGAAATAAAGTACATTTTCTAGAATTCCACAGAGTGTAACAATCCTGGAATATAAAGAGTGTAGAGCAATTTCGTGGCAGGTTTGCACTTGCAGATGTCTCCAGGCAAAACATTTGCCTCCTTTGTAAAGTCAGTGGAGCATGCCTTCCAACATCCTTAGACAACTCAGCCCAACAAACTTTTACAAACATTCATCTATTAATGTTTGTAAATAAAATAAGATGTCACAAAGCAAGAATCAAGAATCATTATATCCTGTACTATAAATAGGAGGAAGGTCATTATCCTTTAAAAATAGAAAGAAAACTGCAACCAATTAAGCCCTTCAAATAAATCCGGAGTCTCATGTTCTTCCTGGCTTTTTTTTACATCAGTGACGGAGCTTGCAATGATCCACTCTTAGTGTAGAGCAGCAGCAGCAGCAGCTCCTGGGTGAGAATTATGGAGGCAACCTCTTTGGGCACCTCACAAGATGAGGTGAGAGATGCTACTTGCAATTTTTCCTCTAGCACACTTTTGTAGCACATTTTTGTTTTGTAATGACATATGTAGGTGCTGGGAACCAAAGATGATCTAAACATTAATTTCTGTTGCCTCTGTGTCTTCCTAAGTTTGATGGTCATCACAGCTGGGAGATTCTTGTGGACAGTGATCTTCTTTGGAGGTTATGGTTAAAATTATGTATAAGCAATTTAAAAGAATGTTTTGAAGTACAACTTTATTTAGTGAGAGAAACTCTTATTTAATTGATGCTTTTGATTTGTTAATGACCTACATGTGGTTTCTTTTTATCATCTTTTTTGTATGCTTTCTTCTAGCCAGCTCTCTGCTCAAGCTGCATCTTTGAGAAGGTGGTCTCTTTGAGTGTCTGACCACACATCATACTTGCACATTACGTGCTTCTCAGTGTTAGTTACTAGTAAATGCAATTAATTTCTCATGGAAAATCATGTATTAGATGTCATTTAGGTTACATTCCTAAGATAGTGTGAATAAGACCAGGTATTTTTAGTCATTTGCTCAGTCCCCATTGCTATGGTAACAGGAGATTTTGTGACTGTGAGACAGATTTCTGTCTTATATTCTAGATTTGGGAGACTATTGCTACTTTTCACTGTGTTCACAGATAGACTAGGAAAGGTTCATACATCCCGATTCATTATTTAATTTATTTAGAGTCTCTTAGCTATGAAGCGTTGTCAAGGCTTATTCAGTCATTTGAGGCAGTATGTAGACTTCTTATTAATTCTGAGTTCAAAACTCTCCCAAATTATGAATGTGTAAATGATGAATAATTGCTGAAACATGGAGATGTGCCTGTGTCTAAAGGGCACCTATAAAATGATTTCTAACATGGAAGCATTTTGAATAAATGGCACTTATCTGTAAAGTGCCCTCTCTTTCTCAATTTTATAATACAAATGTAATTATTTCTGAAGATAAGTTATTAACAGAGTATAACCTTGCTACATTGCCTGGGAGAGACACTACAACTGGTTGAATGTTTTGAATTGCAGAATGCTGATTTGATGCAACTGTCTCCTGTACCATCAGGCTGCCTATTCAGGAATGGAAAGATAAGGAGAAGCAGGGGTGTATGTGTCTGGGCAGGATGGTGGAGCGATCTACTGATAATTACTATACTGAACTTTTTTGGGTGACCGTTCTGCCAATGAAAAGGGACCGACCCTGGCCTTGTGGCTATGTAGTCTGAGCACAGGGAGAAAAAGGATTCAGATTTTATCTTGAAACTTTTTCTGTCTCATTTTACTCTTTCTGGGTTTTTTTGTTTGTTTGGGGTTTTTTTGCTTTTTTTTTTTTTAATGAATCTAAACATTGCTTGAAAAACAGGGCCTGTGCAAATAAGTGCCCAGATGTTAAATATCTTGTTACTTTCATTTCCAGTAATGAAATGGTGCAGGCTGTCTTTGGCTAACAATAATTTAGGCAGAAAAAGCCTGAAGAATTTTTATTTTATATGTTCTCTTTAGAGATTTAATTACATCAGTCATACATAACTACAAATTAGAATTGTATAGGATCTGCTTATTTGATGCAAAGTTTACACACTGAAGATAAGATGGTAAAATTTTCAGAATAAGACAAGAATATTTGTAGCAAAATACTCGTATTCATCATTGTATAACAAAGAGCTTGCCGTCAAAATAAGAAAGAAGACTATCTGTTACAAAATACTTGCAAAATGTGAATTAGAAATATTAGGTGGAATACAAAAAAGTATGGAATATATGGAAGGCTACTGTGTTTATACAAGCAAAGCTAATAAAACAATTTGTCCAAACAAGATGATAGGAATGACACTGTCAGGAGCTAAAGAAGATGTTGGTACCTGGAGTGGACTTATGGGTGGAAACTTATATGGAAAAACATGTTTATGATTTCCTTTTTAAATCTTCTCTTCTACTTCTGGGGAACAAAGCTTCCTTTAGGTCAAATGAATTTAATCGCAGATGATTCTCTAGATGTATCTATACATATCTTGTTCCCCACAGTGAGAGGAAAAATAAATAACTGTTTTCCTAGCTAACACGTTGCTCACTGAGGAGTTATGAACTGAATAGAAATAATTGAATGGTTTTCTATCAGTGGTGAGGTTTAGTTACTGGTTTCAAGAAAAAGCCAAATAAAATTAAGGTCACAGTGCACTGATTTTTAGATTTTGTACACAAGTAATGCTGCTATTTCACCATATTTCAAACCAATTTGTGCTGCTACTTCAATCTGCTATTGAAAAGCAGAATGCCATTCGCTATGCAGTCAGGAGAAAACCTCAATGCAACACTGCTGGACTTCGTTTGAATAGAACAGGAAAAATAGAGGTAATGAATCAATCAGCTTTGGCCATATGTTTTGAAATATCCATTGAAGATATACTTGTTATGAAAAATGTGTCTATAAATATTTTTCAGAAAGCAGTATTGCAGCCTATATTTAAATATACTTTTTTTTCACTGACTGATTCAGACTGCTACCTGTTCTATTCAGGTAAATATTTACATTGATTTCAGGGAAACTATGCATGCATGTAAGTTAAATACTAGGACTGTTAGTTATTTTGCTTCTGGATTTGCTGAATAATCCAGCAGTAATATCTTATTTGATGTATTCTGCGGTCACTGGAATTACTACTGTTAATGGTGGTTGAGACTGAGTTAGGTAAATAGTGGCGAGTTGTTCCTGGTTTCTGTTTTTAAGGGAAACTGTTTACAGTTGCAGCATCCTGAAAATTGGAGTATTTTCAAATAAAATGTAAATACAGTAAGGATTTTCTGTGCAATTTGCCCTTCTGAGCTGTGTCTTCTAAAACTCAGATTTTTTCCATATTTGTATTTGTGATCTTGATAACTAGTCTTGTATTTATACAAAACATCCAGTGTTTAGGCTAAGGATATGAAATATCACATATTCTACTTGAATTTGAATCATTGCCTATAAGCCACCTCAATTTATGTCAGCCTTCCCTCATTGCTTATTGTTCTACATTTGCAAGCAAGTAGTAAAACATTTCTTAATTTAAGTCCAGAAATGTCCAGAATTTTCATATATTTAAATTTTCATATATTACTGGAAGGTAAGGTGTTTTAAAGGAGCTTTTAGATTGCAAACTGGTCTGGCTTGATTTGGAACAACAAAAGATAGCGCAAAAAAAGGAACTCTCACAGACATGTCAAAGCAATTAATCTTCATTAAAGTCAATGCCAATTCCCTTTCAAGCTGCAGACGGGGAGGAGAGATGCAGGAGATCCCTGGGGAACGCTTCCTTGCATGAAGCTAGCAGAGGGTAGTAGAGCAGTCCCACACTGCCCTTGACACAACCTGTGGTTCAGAGTTTGACTCATGCTGAACTATCATAATTTTTCAGTCCTACTGGGCTCTTCCATGGTAACTGGTGCCTGTTACTGGGGCTTTTGGACAGCTCTTGTGTTTTTGGAGGTTCAGCTCAGAAATGGCAATGTCTGACTAAAGCTTTCCTCAATGCACTCCGCAGTTATTTTCTCTCTCAATTCTTCCTTACCATGGTTCATATTTGTGACATCTTGTGCATAAATTGTTAAGCATAAACAACACCTAATAGCAATTTATGTTGCAGTCATGCCAGAAAAGCCTTATTTATAGAGCAGGACCCTCCTGTGTTGAGTACCATGCATATCCTGAAGAAAAATAGGCTTCCTGCATCACTGATGGGAAATTGCCTCCTAAAACTGTTTATTTTTCATTAAACAAAATCTTACAGGACAAGCAACAGGAAGCTATGAATACTGTAATAGAAACAAAGGTGTAATAGCTCTCATGCATCTGACAGAACACAATACTCAGGAGTTTCTTTCATTGTACTGTTGTTTGATAATGTTCTCCACACCTATGTGGTAATGAGCCCTGAGGCAGACATAGGCTATCATTATGACCATTTAAGTCAAATATAACATGAAGAAATTCAAATTCCACCATGGAAGAACTCTGCATGTGAGTTAGTGATAATGAATAGGAGCATTAATATAATATCTTAATAGAGCTGTTGAGAAGCTTTGCATTTCCAACATAATGGTTGCTGGATCAAGGCTAAATACAAATCTGATCTAATGATCCCTTCAGGTCTTTGAAGACTGTGGGTCTTTTACTATCAACTACAGCAAAAGGAGATAAAATATGTATAGTATAGCCCTCTCCAGATTAATATGAGTTTAAAAGGTTAAAGAACTCCCACAACATCTGGCATGTTTTTCAACAAGCACGCAAGGATCCCTTCTGGATCCAAATGCTATCTAGTCAATGTTTGTCCACAAGCATCCTTTCTAACCTACCATGTATATACAAACATAAGCCTGTGTTTCTCTTTTTGCTTTTTTTTTTTTTATGTGTGTGTGTGGTTTTTTTATTCCTTTTAAAGGAAGGTAAATCTTATTCTGAAGAACTTAATTTGCTTGAGTGTTTTTCTGTTACCATATGATCTGTGTGCTCCTCCTGAGGTTGGCAAATCAGAACAGGAAATTCAATTTGGGTTACCCACACAGCCCAGAATACCCTAGGCCAGCCACCAACCTTGGTTTAACATGATTAAAATGTTATTTCTTTTTGACAGTAATACTAGTCCAAAACATAATTATGGACTTATTAAGATATTTTGATAATGAAGTTGAGACCTAAACAAAACAAATGACCTACTCAGTTGAAGACGAGAGTTTTTCAAGTCTGTTCACATTTTGCATCATATTTCGAATTATTCTAAAAACCTACTTTGGAACAACAGTGCAACTATCTGAGAAGTAAATTTGCTTCTTAAAAGTCCTCTTTGCTACAATGTCTACAGAATAGTTGACAACAGTTGAACTAGTAGTATGCTGACACTGCTGCCTGTCATCCCAAATGATGCTGTCTTATGTATAATCTCCTGTCTTGTCTCTTCCTGTTATACCTAAGTTATGAAATCTTGGACGGGCTTTTTGTTCCAGCTGTGTTAGAATCTGGCACTGAGGGTCTTGTTCTGTGCCTAGGGCTCCTGAGCACTATCCTGATACTAATAGGTTGTACAAATAATGATGCATTGTCAAATGTGCCTTAAAGAAAGTTGGGGAATTTTTAAATTTAAACTTCTCTACACCCATATAGGCAGAGTATATACATTTGACTCCTTACATTTGACTCTATGTCAGCTGTGTCTCTCTAGCCCCTACTACAGGAAGGATGATACCTATCACCGTGAATCCAGTGATAGTTTATGTGTGGGAAGCATGAGATTATTGGAGGATCTCTTACCCTCTTACCACCAGGCAGAAGGAGGGGACCTAAGAGACAGAGGGAAATGGAAACAGGTCCCTGCTCAGGGTGGTAGGCGAATCCCCTCCAGACCTCCCTTACCTTCCAAGCTGCCCTTACACAACAGATATGGGGCTCTAGAACTTGAGGGTCAGTCAAATGAGTATGTCGATGAGGGTCCATCCAGGGGGTTACCTAAGGTGAATCAGTCAACCCCATGCATTCTGACTGCCTCTGTTAAGAAAAAAAGAGGGTTAAGAAAAAAAAGGAGGATAATAGAGAAGGCAATAGCGATTGAATGCTGGCAACTGGTTAAGGACAAGGCTCCTTCTTCTTCTGTCGACATGCAGTTGTCTAACAGGTTTAGTGTCCTTCAAGCTGAGGAGGAGTTGGTATGTCTTCGAAGTATGAACCTGACCCACTAGGCCCTGTGCAGGACCACCCGGAAGAAATGATGAGTGACTATTGCGGGAGAATCCCTTCTCCAGGGGACAGAGGCACCCATCTGCTGACCTGACCACTTGTCTAGAGAGGTTTGTTGCCTGCCAGGGGCTTGCATCAGAGATGTCAAGGAGAGACTGCCAAGTCTGGTCCACCCATCTAACTACTACCCCCTGCTGCTCTTCTATGTGGGAACTGATGATACCAAAAGCGACCCAGGAACTATCAAAAAGGATTTCAGAGCTCTAGGAGCAGTGGTCAAGGGCATTGGGGTACAGGTTGTTTTCTTCTTGATCCTACTCGTTAGGGTTGCAGACAAGAAGAGGAGTAAGTGTGTTCTCCAAGTAAACAACTGGCTGCACCACTGGTGCTGGCAACAGGGTTTTGGTTTCTATAATCATGGGACCTGGTCTGATGATCAACAGCTGCTTGGGAGAGATAGGATCCACCTCACCAACAGGGTGACTTTGGTACATGTGACTTTGCCAATAGACTGGTCAACCTCATAAGAACTTTAAACTAGGAAGGAAGGGCATAGGGGATAATTATGAAAATTATGGAGATTATACAAACAATAAAACAAAACTCAAGGGGGTACAACCCTTGCAAGTAGATGCAGCCAAGCAAGTAACTGCAGAATGTGGCTGGGGGGTATCCTCATTCACCCCTCCTGTAAAATTGGCATGCTCTGATTCCTCTCTGAAGTGCCTGTACACCAATGCACACAGCATGGGAAATAAACAGGGAGAGTTAGAGATCTGTGTGCAGATGCAGGTCTTCGATCTCATTGCACTTACTGAAACATGGTCGGACAGTTTGCACAGTTGGAGCATTGCCATGAATGGCTATAAGCTTTCTGGGAGAGACAGACCAGGAAGGCGAGGTGGT
>NW_010308668.1:0-10000 GCF_000700745.2 Antrostomus carolinensis
AACTCAAAACCTGTCTGCAGAAAAAACAGCAATTGCATTCCCAAACAAAATTTGTATAGATGTACTAGAAATGTTGCAAAAGGAGTTTCAAATTAGATTTGAAGAGCTTCGTCTCCATGAACAGGACATACAGCTTTTCCAGAACCCATTTTCTGTTGACATTGAAACTGTTGATCTGATTTACCAAATGTAATTGGCCGAACTACAGACTTGTGACTCGCTGAAAGATGCATTCGAATCAAACAGCCTTACTAATTTCTATGCATCTCTCCCCTCAGAGACATATCATAATCTCAGGAACCATGCACTCAAAATTGCAGCCGTCTTTGCCAGCACCTATGGCTGTGAGCAGACCTTTTCCCGAATGAAACATCTGAAACCTCCAATCAAATCCAGACTAACTGATGAACACTGGCATCACTTGCTACGCCTAGCAGTGACAAATATGGAACCTAAAATTGACCATCTCATTAACCAAAAGCAGGCCCATAGGTCACATTGAAATATTATTTGTTTTTGTTGACTACAATTGTTCTTCATTTTAAATATTGCATTCTTTTTCCTGTTTTTTGTGCACTACTACAAATAAAATATGTGCAGTGTGCGTAGGAATTCATTCATTTTTTTCCAAACTATAGTCCAGCCCCCGACAGTGTCTGAGGGACAGTGAACCGGCCCCCTGTTTAAAAAGTTTGAGGACACGTGCTATAGATCATCGTAAAGATCTTAACTGAAGAGTTAAATGAGCAGGATTTTTACTGCAGTTGAGTAAGAGATTAAAATATTTGATAAGCTTAATTTCTTTACATCAAATACTACTACTACTATGAGTTTTCATCAACTTCACTATTGTTTCGAATACTTACAAATTACTACTTCTATTCATTATGTGATTTTCTTCCTTCATCATATGATGTTGTGTTCATTTTTCAAATTTCTTCAACCTTTATGAATAAGAGGAAATTAATACCAGTAAAGAAGTACTAATCTGTACTTTTAAGTTTGCTCAGGATACTGCACAGAGAAATAAATATAAATTAGCATGTATTTATGTTTTATGTCATCTCAGCTTTCATTTTTGTGACTTGTCAGGGTAATTATGCCTGGAAGATTTGTTAACAGATGTGTGTTACAACAGTGCATTCTAATTTTCTTATGAAAATTTATAAGACATTAAAAAAAAACCCTGTCGAATGCTTCCTTTTCACTTGTCTGACATTTGATTGTGAGCTGATAATTTATCCTATCAAACAATTGTTAAATCATGGGATTATGATACATGATTACGGTATAATTCAGAGTGGAAAGGACCTAAGGAGATTTCCTGGTTACACCAGGATCAGCTGTGAGCTCAGACCAGGTCTCTCAGGGCTTTGTCAAATTATGACTTGAAATGCCAAAGATGAAGCCAGCACTGCTTGTCTGGGCATCCTACTCCGCTGTTTGTCTGTCCTCATTGAGAATTCCTTTTTACTTAGATCAAACGTGAAATTCTGGTGTTTCAACCTATACCCATTTTCTTTGATACTTACAGTTTACACAAATGCAAAGACCCTGTCTCTGTCTTTTTGATGATTTCCACTTAGGTTTTGGGAGTGGCTGTCAGGTCCCTGAGGAAGCTGTCCCTCCTCCAGGTCAAACCAGCACTGGGCCCTCAGCCTGAAGGGCAGGAAACATGCCCCAGATCCAAACATCTTGGTGGCCTTCCAATGCTTGCTCCTGTTTATCAATGTTTTTCCTGTACTAGAGGGCCTAAAATAGGAGGCAATATATAGATGTTGTCTTACAACTGTTGAGTAGAGGGTGATAACTATGACCCTCAATCGACTGACCACGCTTACACAGCCTATGATGCACCAGGCCTCTGTCACAGCCAAGAACAATGAAACCAGGGACAATGACAGCAATGAAACAGAAGTATTTACAGCTCATGTCGTACTAAGAGGTGGGGATATTTTCAATTTCACTACTCACCAAGTTCCCAACTACTATAAATTACACAACCTGACCCAAATTATCACAGCCTTAAAACATGGAAGCCAACTAGCTTCCCCTGATGAATCATTAAAATATACAGGCAATTCTGACACCCATTGACCTCTCCGCCTTTATTTGATGTTTACTTAGTCTGAGTGATTGAATTGATGCAAATTTCACACTGATGTTAAATGATCACAGTATTTCTAGACAAGCTGCAATAGAGAACTCTGAAATATCATGAGGGCATGTACAAGAAGTCAGAGTCTAAATGTTGGGGAAATATTTTTGTAATGTCAGACGTTACAGAATTTGACTTCAGAAAGAAGCAATCTGGGACTGAAATAACCTCAGTGAAAAGGTCTTTCAGAATATAACAGTTAATGGTAACAATACAGCAAAAACCTTGAAGTGGAGCATTCACTTTGTTTTCTCAGCTGTTGATATCGTAAAGACAAAGATAGTATGAGACGGCATGATTTTAAGGAGGTCAGGAGTAAAATTTGAGAAAACAATACAGAATTTCTGAAGGAAAAATTAATGTGAAACTGTAGAATTTAGACATCAAAACAAAGTACAAGATGTTGAGTAAAATATTAACTGTATGAAAATATATAATAAAATATATAAATATGAAGTATCATATAATATGTTCTATATTCTGTAACATATATTTACATTACCTATAATATATATTACCCATAATATATTATTTTATATATTTATAATATAATAATATATATAATATATAATAAAATTGTATTAAATTATATTAATTTATTTTCTTATGTAAAACACAATTACATTATACATATTAAAGTAAATATTCTATTCTATTATCTTCCTTTAATCACTATACTGGAAATGACTGAGTGTATGACTTACTAGAATTTTTGCAATTGTCTTTATGTAGGAGCAGTGGTTTTTATAATGAAAATTTTCTTTAAGGTTTAGTTTTCCAGAAAATGTAAAAAGCCATGAGTTGTAATAGTTTCTGAGTTCCACATGTTAAATTTTGTACTGGACAAAACTTATGAAGTAAGTTTAAGCTCTCTTGTAAGATCAGCAATAACATCAGCACATTGAAGCTGCAGGAAGAAAGCATGTCATTATTAAGATGTTTCTAATCTGAGGTTGCAGACACCCATGAGGCTCTAATTAAATGTACTTTAATGACATTTATATTCTCCTTCACCTTTGGATAGGTGGAGGACACAAAAAAGATCTAGTAGCAAATATCCATTTCTCAGAAGTGCTGTCAAACAAGGAAAAATAGATATTCTTGGATTCATGAGTGTGATTTGAGTGCTCTCCAGAGAGATTATTGTTTATTTCTGCTTCTGTCACCCTCTAAAGCTAAACTATAAAATTCTATTTCATAGGGGATGTCCTTCTATTAAACATATTTTTTATTCTTTCTAAGAGACATAAATTCTTCATAAAACTCACTAGCATACCATATAAAAACATAGGGGAGAAGGTTTATGTGTATTAGTGGTACACTTAGTACCTCGCTGAAGGATTAAAACCCAAAAGATCATAAATCCTCATTGCATCAATAATCTGTTCCTTGTAGGACTTCTACTTAGAGATAGAAATAATTGTTTATACTCACAGAAAAATAAGGTAGACCCATAAATAGTTCATTGAATTAAATTGTCATAAGCCATGCACTTCCTTGACTAAGTTTCCAAATTAGAGTTATTTCATTAGGTACTTCTAAGAAGTCATATATCATAACTCAAATGCAGTTCAGCAAAACTTGCCTATTCTTCATTTCACATTTTTTTATTTTCACTCTTTTATTTAACATTGAATTACTGTACTTATTTTCTTTATGTTAGGTTTTATGAATGGACTCTCTTCAACAAAGCATGCTACTTAAAGAAAACCAAACCATATTTGCTAGGACAAAGCAGGAAAGAGTAACCTAATATAAGATAAAAAAGAGTAAAAGAAATACCAGTTTAATTCTTTTTTTATCCATAAAGTTCCATTCAGATATTAATGATTTTTTTCAGCATTTGTGATAGAGTTAGCTATCTATATTTCTAAGATGCCAAAATGCAGTGAAAGTAGTGCTGATATTCTAGAGTTATAAGGCCCTTCAAAGAAACTAGTCTGTATGATTTGGTGACACTCAGCTCTGTACATATGAGTAGCACTTACCCATTTCTGTCACCTTTAAAATATATTCCTGATTCATTTCTATATTCCCTTTTCTGCTGTACAATAAAATATGTCTAAAAAATTGTATGCCAGCACTGCTTGTATCAGATTGAAAAATATATCTAAGTATGATAAATATAACAAAAAATTATGTAATTATAATAAATAAATTGAGCCACACCTCCCAAGCCACAGAAGGCAGAGACAGAGACTGGGAGAATTAAGAGACACCCACTGTATGAGAAGATCAGGTTTGAGAACCTTTGAGGAACCCGAAGGTGCACAAGTCCGTGGGACCTGACGAAGTGCATCCATGGATCCTGAGACAACTGTTGCATGAAGTTGCCAAGCCCTTATCCATCATATTTGAGAAGTTGTGGCAATCTGGTGAAGTTCCCATGAACTGGAAAAGGGGTAATATGACCCACATTTTTAATAAGGAAAACAAGGAAGACCCGGGGAACTACAGGCTGGTCAGTCTCACCTGTGTGCCTGGCAAGATCATGGAGCAGATACTCCTGGAAACTATGCTAAGGCACATGGGAAGTGAGGAGGTGATTGGTGAAAGCCAACATGGCTTCACCAAGGGAAAATCGTGCCTGACCTATTTGATGACCTTGGCTCCTGATTACAGCAATGGTGGATAAAGGAAGAGCAACTGATGTCACCTAGCTGGACTTGAACAAGGCATTTGACACTGTCCTGCATTATTTCCTTGTGTCTAAGTTGGAGAGATGGACCACTTGGTGGATAAGGAATTGGCTGGATGGTCGCAGTCAAAGTATTGACATCGAAGTGGAGACAAGTGACGAGTGGTGTCCCTCAGGGTCAGTATTGGGACTGGGACTGTTTAACATCTTTGTCAGTGACATGGACAGTGGGATTGAGTGCACCCTCAGCAGCAACAAGCCGTTGATGACATCAAGCTGTGTGGTTTGGTTGACATGCTGAAGGGAAGGGATGCCATCCAGAGGGACCTTGACAGGCTTGAGAGGTGGGCCTCATGAAGTTCAACAAGGCCAAGTGCAAGGTCCTGAACCTGGGTCAGGGAAATCTCAAGCACAAATATAGGCTGGGCAGAGAATGGATCAAGAACAATCCTGAGGAGAAGGACTTGGGGGTGCTGGTGGATGAGATCAATGTGAGCCAGCAATGGCTGTTTGCATCCCAGAAATCCCACTGTATCTTGGGCTGCATTAAGAGAAGTGTGGCCAGCAGGTCGAGGGAGTTGATTCTCCCCCTCTACTCCACTCTCCTGAGACTCCACCTGGAGTACTGTGTCCAGTTCTGGGGCGTCCAACATAAGATGGACATAGACCTACTGGAGCAAGTCCAGAGGAGAGCCACAGAAATTGTCAAAGGGATGGAGAACTTCTCCTATGAGGAGAGGCTGAGAGAGTTGGGGCTGTTCAGCCTGGAAAAGAGAAGGCTTTAGGGAGACCTTATAGCAGCAGTATGTGAATGGGGCAAATAAAGTTGGGGGCGGATTTTTTACAAGGGCAGGTAGTAATAGCACGAGAGGTTGTGGCTTTAAACTGAAAGAGGGTAGATTTAGTTTAGATATTGTGACAAAATTCTCTACTGTGAGGGTGGTGAGAGAGTGTCACAGGTTGCCCAGAAGAGTTGTGGATGCCCCCTCCCTGGAAGTGTTCAAGGCACCCTAGGTGATATTTAAGGTCTTTTCCAACTCATACCATCCTATAATTCTGTGATAATGAAAGTTAAAATTCAAATTAACTTACATCAATACCGTACGTTAACAGGAAAGATCCTGAAGCATATGAGGACAAAAGAAAACTTTGGGCCATTTACAGGTAGAAATACTATGGTTTTCATTAAAAAACAAAACAAAACAAAAACCTCCCTTATTTTTGTCATTATTCTACAAAAAGACAGATGTTAATTAAATTCTAATAAAGATAAAGAGAATCAGTTAGTATGAGTAGACTTTTAAAAAACCCATAGTATTCAAGGTTTTATTTGTTGTTTTCCTTGCAAGAATGGACTGGTATTGCTCCAATTTATTACTATGAAGTTCCAATAAGTATTAAAACATATAAATATATCCAGAACTATGAAAGAAAACTAATGTACCGAAATTATTTGTAATAAACAGGTAATTATAATCTTTCAGCAACAAACTAATTCTTGGCCCCAAAATAAAATTGATTATATGTTGATCTTAATTGAATAAAACATAATGTAAGGATAGTGCAAGATATTGTAAAGATACTGTAGACACTGTAGCATTCAGCATGATTTTATATGAAGTAAATTTGACCAGACTTTTGAGGGACTTCAGTACTGGTAAAGGCAATACTGGTGAGCTAAGATACTTGGAGTCCAGTAAGATATTGGATGGAGTGTCACACATTTGGGTGAATAAAAAAAATAAAATAAAGAAGAGATTAGGTAGAAATTAAACTATAAAATGGTAGTACAAACAGGTAAATGTGAGTAGGTGATCCAGTCAATGCAAGTTCCCAGTCTAGCATTTAAACAAACAAAATGTATGAGATTAAGATATAATAATTTTACAGACCAACTGTATTTACTGATCATAAGTGATACCTTAATTAAAGCACCACAATAAATTTTTAAGTTTAGCCAAAAACACCTGTTTCACCAATCTGCAGTAGAAAATCAAGGTATGTCTTTATGTCTGTTAATAACAGAAGTATTTGTGTGTTGAATGATCACTTCCTTTATATAGCTTTAACATATTCATTTATTTTTTCCCTAACCTCAGTCTAATCAACATTATTTTGGTCCTCTTTAATGATTCCTGCATAATCAAGGAGTTTAATACAAGTCTGTAGTTGCTGTTTTACACTGTGTAAAATCGATTTAAGGTTAAAGGGCTGCATTAAAGAAGTCGAGATGCATTTTTCAGTGAAAATCTCTTAAGTTTAATCTCTTTGCTTAACTCGGGCAAAATCTGAGGTGATATACTCAACTTAAATGGAGTTTCATAGAGTGAAACTTTCTCATAATATTCCTGAAAGCAGGAGAGAAAATCAGAAAAAGATCCAGTGGTCAGGATTTGAAGCTAGACCAACGGGCTAAGTGTTTGTGCATACATAAGTTGACAGTAAGAGCATTTGTGAATTTTTCATAAATGGGCAATTTTTAATTGAATTTATTTAATATTTTTCCTAGAATAAATGCTCTTTTTCAAAGAAGAATTATTTGGGGAATTTATACAGCCTGTGGCATATCAGAGGTCAAACTAGATGATTACAGATTTTCCTTCTGGTCTTTTTATGTATGAATTTTTATAATAAGCTGCAATGTAGCAAAGTTGGAAGAAGTGATACAGATGGAACAGCTGAACTCCACAAATTCTCAGAGGCAAACAGTTGCCAGCTGGTCAGACTTCATAATGTTAGGAGAATAGCTTTAGAAGAAGCAATTTGCACACTTCTTAGTAATTTTGGCATCCTCTCTCCTGTGCTGGATGAAGGGAAAGTTTTGCATGTAGCAATGCTGACAGAAATGTTGGGCAAATTTGGAAAGAAATAGATGTAACTAAAGCATATAATAGGTAGTGATGATTTTCCTACTTGGTTTTGCACAGGAATAAAGCAAAGCAACCCCTTCCACACACACGCCAATAACAAAACAAAATAAAACAATACAATACCAAACCCAAATGAAACAAACAAAAAATCAAAACGATGAGGATACAAATAATAAATGGTCACATAATTTAAAGGTCAATTAATGGGTCAGCTAAGGAGGACTAGACCAAAGACAACAGGAAAAATCCTGATCAGCTACTGATAGTTTAACTAAGATCAGATAACCTAGTAGAGCAGCCAGGCCAATAGACTCTACAATTTACAATAAGCACATTTTCTACAGTATTAGCCTTCTACATTACTACTACTTATAATCTGATCACATGACATTTCAGTGAAATTCAAAGATCCTGTCAATGTACCAGAGACCAGAATCTGGTTCTTATAGAGAAGAGCACTCTCTGCTGGAAGCTTTCTCGGTACTTTTTGTTTCACAAAATTCCTCTGAGAGGGAGAATATGGGGAAGACAGAGGGCACATTAAATGTCATCTTCACAAAGACTACAGTTGCTTTGAGAATACAGCTAGCACCTACAGATTAATAACAGTATGTCTTAGATCTGTCAATCTGTAGGAGACATAATATTTTACGTGTCATGTCATTAGAGATATATTTTGTTTGGGGGAGAGGGTGGACCAGCTAAAAAAAAAAATGTACAGAAAATATTGTTTGACAACATATTTATTTTTTTTGCTTCAGCACTCATTATCCCTGATGGAGTTTCAAATTGAAAGAATGAATGATACAATACTTATAGGTATCAAGAAGAATTGACCCAAATAACAAACAAATTTCAGTTATGCTTAAAAACATGGAAAATGCTACAATTTGCAATTGCACAATTGTTTTGAGAGTCTCTTTAGTTATCTTTGCAACATTAAAATGCCTAATTTACATTTCTCTGTGTTGGATTGGGGTAGGGATGTGCGCATTTTTGATAGCAGGGGAAAGGGCTACAGTGATGTCCCCTGTGAGAAGTTTACGAAAGCTCCCCTGGCTTCAAGGTGTAACAACTTCCCCTTGCAAGCCCAGGCTGAGTGAATTAGCAATAGAGAAACGCCTCTGCAAACCCATATTTGTGAGGAGAAGGACTGTCTTGAAAAGAAGGTGGAGAGATCCTGGAGGAGAGGCCATTGACCTGACCAAAGATGACCATCGGTGTAAACAAAGAGAGAGCTTCATTGCTAGGGGTCAAGACGAGGAGGGGGAGGACAGAGAACCTCAGACACCCATTTCAACCGCATGGAGTAGGAGTAGGTAAAGGAGGTCCCTGCAGCCCATGAAAATTCAATGGTGGAGCAGATACCCACGTGTAGGCCATGGAGGACTCCACAATGGAACAGAAAAGCTGAGCCCAAGGGCAAGTGTGACTGAATTGAGACCCCAGAGACGCTCAATGCCAGAGTGGGGGTGGACCCCTAGATCTGGGCGAGGGAGAAAGTCTGTCTGCAGCCTGTGGACTTCCCCATGCTGGGGCCAGGAGCTGTGCCTGAAGAGGTCCGTGACTCTATGGGAAGCTTGTTTTGGAACACTTTATTCCGAGACTTTCTTACTGGGAAGAGCAGCAATGGTGAACTGGCTGCAGCCCCCATTCCCTGTCCCCCTGTGCTACTGGGGGGAGAAGTTAGAGAAATGAGGAGCAAAGTGATTTGAGCTTAGGAAGAAGGGAGAGGTGGGGGTAAGGTGTCTTAAAGATATGGTTGTTATGTTTCACTGTGCTACTCGGATGATTGGTAATGAATTAAATTGATTTTTCTTCCCCAAGTTGAGTCTGTTTTGCTCGTGACCATAACTGGTGAGGGAGCTCTCCCTGTCCTCATTCTAATCCATCCTTTGTTGTGATTCCCTTCCCATCTCACCAGGTGGGGGGAGTGAGTGCAGGACTGCGTGGTCCTACCTATGGGTTAAACTACCACAGTCTCATTCTCATTTGTCCCTTTTTCACTTTAAAATTTCAAGTTGGTAAGACTAGTTGACATATGCCAAAATCTAAGGTAATTTTTTAATTATAAATATGATGCTGTTTTATTTATAATAAACAGGATATTCTTTTTTAATCATAGGAAGACTGCAGTCTTACTACTCTGATAAAATACTAAATATTACAGATTTCCTAGCTACATGGTGTCTGGCTCTTGAAGAAAACTAAATAGCAGACTGTGAACAGATACTGTAAAGTGAAGAAATTATATTCCCACCTTGATTTACAATAGCATAAAATACTTTGTAATACACTTTTGCTAAATCTATATTTAACCTACTTTATTGATAC
>NW_010308668.1:15000-30437 GCF_000700745.2 Antrostomus carolinensis
TGAGGCAGGTAGGGCCCATAACGTATTTTTGCACCAAAAAAACCTCGTGGACGTACCCTCCCCTGCTGCCCAGGAAATGACCTAATTTCTGTTTGCCTCGGTCCTTTGTCTCAAAAGGACAAATTTTAGAACTCAGTCAGCATCTGTCCATGTTCTGTGACATAACTTCCACAGGTGGAAGTTTGGCTGCTGTGCTTTTAAATGCCAAATTTCTTCCAAATTTGCAGTCTAGCTAGTTTTAGTAGAATATTTCTAAATATGATAGAATGTTAACTGATTATATTTTTTACCTTTTTCTAACATATTCTAGTCAGTCTTCAGAAAATCCAACCAATGACTGCACAGTCATCCTTGTTATCTGGGCCTTCATCTCTGCAATGTCTGGGATTGGTTTCCTTCTTTCAATTTTATTTTTTTTAGTAGTACTAACATAATTCATTATTTCAGGCATTATTAAAAAATCTTTATTATATGTTTTCTTGCCTTTAAAAACTAAACAGTAACATTACTTATCAGATCTATCATTCTGATATGCTATTTAATAGGCACATTCAGTGAGTTCAAAGCAGAATTTGTGATTTCAGGCTTCACTCCAACAGTATCCAGAGGATTACAAAGACCTCCCTACAGAAGGTAACATTCAGCAGAAATTCTCTTTGCCTGATCACATGGAGTTTCTGTTGCTTTTGTTCTCCTGCTGTGTGGTTGTTTTTTTTTTGTTTGTTTATTTTTTGTTTTATGTTGGGGTTTTTTTTAGTTTTACCCTTCAGTAAGGGGAAACTGAGCACTCAACATTGTAAAAATGAAACAAATTTATCCTAAAATTCATTTTACTGAGGAACAAGTTTTAGACATGTTATTTCTTACTATTGTATAAAACACTTGTTGATTTTATACAATAATAAAGCAGAAGAGCTAATTTATTACAAAAGATGCTCTGTTTAAAAATTTACTGCACATTATGACTTATTTTATTTGGAAAGTCAAATACTTTGTGTATTTTCCATTTTACTTTTCTCTCTCAGGTTCAACTGTTACAGAAAAAATACTTTATAACAGCTAGATTCAGGGCTTAAGGGATTGCAAGCATGTGGCATTACTCAGTCTAAAGGTTGGCCAAAGTGGATCTAAATGTTATAAAGAGTTTAATGTATATTTAAACCATGATTAGTTTTTTAATTCAGTAAATTAATCTTTGAAAATGTTTAAAGCTGATTTTTATTTATTTATTTATTACTTCTAATTGTTTTGCTTTTCTCTCAGAGTCTGATGACATAAATAAGAACTTTTCTGTTGGATTAATGGAACCTTCTCAGACCTCTAGTCCTTTAATCAAATTCTTAATAATTCCAAATACTGTTAGTCCCTTGTTTAGGGATTACTTATTTTCATACATGACTGTCCTTGAATATATGAAAGAAACAGTTTCAGAGACATTATTCGTAATCTTTAGGGCTTCAATTTCTGGCATATTCCTCATTTTATTATTTTGACCTGCAAAGATTCAGTTACGATTTTCTAAGCAAATTATAAACTGTGTAGTGGGAAACTTGCTTAGGGAATTACTCAGTTTAACTCATCTTATAAACTACATTGCAATTTGCCTCTGGTATTTGTAAAGATTGTATGAATAAATAACAAAAGAAAATAAACAGTAGATGGTGATTGGATTGTAGTGGTGATAAGTTAAATATAATTAGAAATGGTAATCAATTACCATGTAAGCAGGAGATGCTTTTTAGCCAAACTGAAAAATAACAAAGCTAGCATATTTCACTGTGTCTTGACTACTGTGCTCTTTAGGAGTCCACAAGCAGTTTTATTTCCATTCTGTTGACAAATCATTGTTCTCACTGTCAGTGAATGTGAAGAATGAGCTCTGTGGATAGGCCTCCTGGAGTAAACTTTTCCCCTAGAACAAGTGATCTTATCACATGAAATAGTAGGCTAGACAAAGTAACTTTTTCTGCCACTTAATGATTTTGTGGCCCAATTAAATACGAAATAATTGAAATGTCCTTTATTACTGTCCTCTTTCTAGCTCCATCTGAAGTGATTTTTTCATTTGATGTTGGAAATGGACCTAGCGAAGTTACAGTGCAATCACCCACTTCCCTAAATGATAACCAGTGGCATTATGTGAAGGCTGAACGAAACATCAAAGAGGCATCCTTACAAGTAGACCAGCTTCCTCAAAGGTCTCAGGCTGCTCCACCTGATGGGCATATTCGCTTGCAGCTCAACAGCCAGCTTTTTGTAGGTAGGCAATCATTTAACAGACTCTTTCATAATTATCATCATGAAAATATGAAAAGAAAAAAAAGATGGCAACTGGGTCTTTTGAAAACAGTTTTTATGATGAGATGAGAGTCTTTGTGAAATATCCGTGGAGATGTAGCTCTACTTTGAGGTTACAAATTCAGTGCCTTAGCCTGTAGCTACTACTATAGGCTTTCAACCAAACTTTTCTTATTTTGAAGTTTGTTTGAAGAACTAAAGGAACTCTGTTTGCAATAAATTTTGAGAGGATGTAATCTGTGAAAGGAAGATGTGTTCCTTCTGTAATTTCCAGGAGATTCTGTTGTCTCTCTTCATCCACAGCTTCTCAGGTTGCCCAGAAAACTTGTGAATGTCCTATCATTTGAAGTGTTTGATGTTAGGTTGGACAAGGCTTTGAGCAATCTGATCTGGTGGAAGATGTCCCTGCCTATGGCAGGGGCGTTGGACTAACTGATCTTTAAAGAGCTCTTCCAACTCAAACCATTCTGTGATTCTATGATTCTGTGATCTACTCTTCTACCACTATCTGATACATTTAATGAAATAATCAGACTGTGTTTAATTAGTATGGGAAACAAGAGAAAGGCACTATTCTTTGAATTCACACAAAGTGTGAAAAAACAGTTCAATGGTTGGTTCTGTCTAAACTGTGAAAACTTCAAAGGTAGAAGTTTACCTGAATATTTCTTCCTTTGTACTTTAGCAAATGTGGCATTAATGTATTTAGATAGAATACTGGAAAAGCAGAAATGGCAAAACAAAAAATTAATTAATATTTCTTTATCTATTACATAGAGCTATGTAGAGGTATGTGTTATGCCCATGGTAGTGTTCTTACTGTAATATTGCCATATTATTAATTTATAAGTTTGTGGTGTATGTGTATAGTATACAGTATAAGAGTATGTAAATGCTACCTCACTGTTGCACAGATCTTTGTCTAGTTCTGCTGTGAGACACATTGTACTAAATGAATATAAATTTTATTTGCTGTATGCAGGGAAAGAGGGGAATAGTGTTATGAAGCAATAGCTACAGAAATTTTGAATCCTTAGGAAAAAAATTAAATGGAGAGGGAACTCTTGTATTCTGGAATGGAATTCTGTACTGTGCCTCAAAAGGCATCAAGGGTAGAAGATGGATACTATACCAAACTTTAAAGAATTTTCTATCTTCATTAAAAGAAGGTGGGAAGATTCTATACCAATGATAATAGCCAAGATATTAGCTATAGTGGTGTTAGGAGAAGTCTTAAAATTAATTTCTATTCACAGTAATGGACTAGAACTATTAGTGAAAGGACTAGGAGATTTTTGTTTACTGTACTACAACAAACTATATTGCTGTCATCTGACTTGACTTGCCATATAACTGCAATTATATGAACAGTTGAAAGTAGATCAGTTTGAATTTGCAAGGTGTGATCTGTGAAGCAAGATTAAGAAATGGTCTGCTTCTACAGGTGTTTATGGTAATATCAAGACTAAACTGTTTTCTAATTATTTTAACAATTAATTGATCTCTAGTTCTTCTGGCTATTCTCCCAAACAATTTAATACTCTACTAACCTGTATCAACAGTTGCAGTCTCTGGCAATTTTTAATGAAGAAATTGGCCATTGAATAGAGTGATTTTTTTTTTTTTTTGTTTTGTCAAATAATTTGACAAATTCTAGTATATTTATTTACATTCATCTCCTGTATAGAGGTGACAATTCAAAAGCTTTTTTGACTTATCTGCAAGCAAGCTGTTTCACTTGTTTTCTTCAGATAATGTGCAGGTGAATAATTGTATTAGAAGAGCTATTCTGTTGGTTCACTTCTGGTGTTGTGGATTTCTTTCCCCTCTGAAAATTCTTGAAGATCTTGGGAGTAAAATGGAATAACATTCATTATAGTACTGTGTACCTTGAAACTCATTACAAATTTGTACAATTATTTTGAAATATTTTTTAGCAGAAATTATAAAAATGACACTTGTTTAATTTTATTCAGTCAAAACAGTGTTTTTGAAGTGTGACATGACAAATTATAGTGATTTGTTTTAATCATTTGTGTCATGCATTTCGTGAATATAATGTGTGAGGGTTTGCTATGACTGCAGCAAGCCTTTTAGGGTCATCTGTTTTTGCAACTGCAATACTGTCATGTGGATCAACATGATGTCTAGTTTACTTTGTTCTTGAGTTGAAACAGTCATTTGGATAATGCAACTTTTTATAAATCCCAACTATTTATAAGATATTTTCATCTCTTCAATTAAATATCATTTGCTTCAGTGAAGGGAGTAAAAAGACTTACTGTTCAACTACTTCCACTGGCAGTCCACTGGTACAGACACAGGCTTGTCTGCTGAAACCAGTGAAAGGATCTAGAGAAAACTGAAACATATAGTGTCCTAAGAATGACATTAGCAGAGGTAATCTTTACTTAAATATCATCTCATATACCTAGCACCTGCCATAGTCACCCTTCAGTCATTACTTATACACTAGGACCATGATTTCTTAAGGCTAAAACACTCTTTCTTTACTTGTTAGACAGATATACTCTTGTTTTCCAAAGAAGCTGGAAGAACTAAAGCCTAGAGCTGCCATCAAAATGCTCATTTTAGCAGAGATCATATAAAATCTCCTTATTTTTAGGTGATTTTGTGCCATTATGTCTGTAGATAACAACAGTTATGCCAAGATTTTCCATGTAACACCGAGAATTTTACGAACTTTGCATTAGAAAAGGATGAAAATAGATGATCATATGGAAAAATATAACCAAAATTTAATTGAAAATCCATGAGAATTATAATTAATAATCTTACATATTGTGGAGTATTTTCTGCTTTTACTTTTTGAAAGAGAAAAAATGACAGGAAATACAAGAGTAAGCTGTGTAACAATGTACAAGAGAAATGGTATGTAGATTGAACACCCGTCTAGGCAATCAAGATCCCTTCTAGGCAATCAAGATGAATAAAATGCTAGCTGTCAGGAAGTGTGCTAAAATTCAACAGTGAAAACACGTGAGGCAACAATTGTTAGCCTAAGGATTGCTTTGTATCTTTACCATATATATTTGGTAGTCAGGTATATCCTGATTGATATTCCTCTGTTGTGAGGAGGATCAAACTTCCCCTATTTTCACATGCATAGGTTTGTATCTTGGAAATTCATAGTAGACTATTCAGGGGATGTAAAACATAAAGAGGTTTTTACACACCTTTAAAAAAAAATTAAAAGCTCATATGAATTTATTTCAGGTGGGACAGCATCCAGGCAAAAAGGATTTTTGGGATGCATTCGTTCGTTACAATTGAATGGAATGGCCCTTGATCTGGAAGAGAGAGCAAAGATAACACCAGGAGTTGAATCAGGCTGTCCTGGACACTGTAGCAGCTATGGAAACCTGTGCCACAATGGTGGAAAATGTAGAGAGAAATACAGTGGCTTCTCCTGTGACTGCACTTTCTCTGCCTATGCTGGGCCATTCTGTAAGAAAGGCAAGCATGTCTTTTAGCTTTATCAGTTATTGAAAACAGGACCATACAGTGCAGAACAAAATCTTTACAGCTCTTTAAAGATATGTGTAAATGCTTGCAATATATTTGTTTTACTTAACGTAAAAAAATATTCAGCTGAATTTGTTCAGTAAGTGTAAGTTATCTTAAACATTGTCTTCCATAGATATGTTCAATATATGCTGTTTGAAGCAGAAACCACATTACCTAAGAGGATCAACATCTTTAAAGTCATGCAACTCCTTTGATTCTTTTGCATTATACTAAAGCTAGGAACTAAATTGTTATGAATAAACTTTTCAATTTCTTTTTTCCGAATCTTAATCTCAAAACTAAGACTAAAACTGGAAAACAAACCAAGCAGCAGAAGAATCTTAAACTTCTTTTTACTGTGAGAAGAAAGGAAGATCATTGGACTGAGCCCATGTTTTCAGCCATTTTAAAGGAGTTCTTTAGTGATGGTGTCTTACTGGTAGATGATCACAAGGCATCAAGTTTAAATTTTAAGAATGGAAGTTTATCTAGAACTTTCGGTATTTTCATATGATTCTGATCTGCTAAAAATTACTTCCTTCATCCATGTATTAAATACATTCTGAAAACTACTCAGTGGCTTAAATGCCATAACTTCATGTGCCTCTTATTATTCGTCAGCGACAGAGTAGCTCCTGTTGCTGAAAGTGTGAGTTGACCTATAATAATAACTTACAGTCAGCCTCTGTCAAAGACACTAGACAGACCATAGAAATTTCCAGAGATTTTTTCTGAAGTGTGGAGATTGTGTGTGAAAACAGGATAGTCTAAGGCAGTTACTATTAGCAGAAAATGATTGTGAGATATCACGGAGATACAGAAGCCCTCTGAGTGAGGCATCCATAAGAAGACTAGTTTGTATTCTCCTTGTCTTTCTTCCTTCTGACCAGTCTCTTTTTCCACATATGTGTCTCAGTTGTAACCAAGTTTAACCAGCATGTTAGGATTCAAACTGCTGCATGCATTTCTCTGTAGGAGTAGTATACATACAAGACAGAACATATTGGGCTTGAGGACGTAGATAAACAGGAAAAAAGCAGAAAGCATTTTCAAAACTAGATAAAAAGAAGCACTTTTTCATGGAACAGATATTTAAGATATCTGTTCCCTCACAGATGCCTAACTGGGCTTTTGCTATGGCCCTGGTTGAGCCCTATTTCTCTTTATAGTTCTAAATACTGTTTGCATTTATATCTTTTTTTCAGCTTTATCACAATAGTTAAGAATACATTTTATTTTGTCCTGTAGCAGGAAAAAAAAATGAGCTTTAATCTTGTTTTGCATGATACTTAAAAACTGAATTACTTTTTGTTTCAGAGATCTCTGCCTATTTTGGGACTGGCACTTCTGTGACATACAATTTTCAAGAATACTACACCTTAGCTAAAAATTCCAGTTCTCCTGCTTCTTCTTTCTATGCTGACATGACTCTGAATAGGGAAACAATTATATTTGCTTTCCGAACAACACGGACACCAAGCTTACTGCTTTATGTCAACTCCTTCTACAAAGAATATCTCTCAGTCATTCTCACCAGAAACGGTGAGTGTTCAGATAGGCCCCCTGGAAACGGTAATGAAGGTCATAGCTGCCAACTCGGATTCACTCTGATTCCGAGACTTGAATCACAAACCAAGCATTGTCCTGCTGTTGCTTTAAATGGTATAATTATCTTTCAGCTGCACCAAGCAATGCTTTCTTCATGGAAAACATTCCTCCTACTGTAATTTTTACTATTGTTTTGGTTTTGGGGGTTTGTTGGGGTTTTTTTTTTGGTTGTTGGTGGTGGTGGGGCTTTGTTTGTTTTTTTGCCAAATCCTTTAGAAATGCAGTAAAATATTTAAAATTAATTTTTTTAAGGTTTTAAATGAAACTCAAAATGTATCAGATCCATCTGCTACTTACACGGCATATTAATTGTCATTCTCATGATGAATAACAAAATCAGCTTCTTTTGGAAAGTGTATTATCCATTTTCCAAATTAATCAGAAGTCATTTCTTTCAACTAATTTCATAAGCTACTTATATACCTATGAAAATATATATATACTTGTGGAAATAGACGTAATGTAATTGATATTTCCATTTAAGCTGAATACTAAATGTTAGTTTGATGTTTCTTTTTGTTTCTTCTAAGTCTATTTTTTTTTTTTTACTTTTTTTTTTTAATTAAAAACCCCACAGATTGCGTTGAATCTTTAGGTTTATCAAAGGCTCTTTACAGTCACAGTGATTCTGTGCTCAGAGAAGGTTCTGTACTTTCCTGGATGCAGATTTGAGTGTAGAATAACTGTAGTATCCTCCCCATCACATGAGGTGGAACACATTTTACTCATGACTGGCTTGGGTCTGGCTTAGGCCTTGCTTTCCAAAGGATGACTAGAAATTTGTATTGCATCTACAGCTGGCAGGGAATTTCTAACAAGGAGAGCATACTGCCTCTGTGTTCTGCTGTGAAAGAGTCTCTGTGTGATTATATGCATACAAGCAGTATGCTGGGAGTTAACAACAAGAAATGGAAAGTGAGCTAGAAATTATTAACTGCATCCTACTGAATTGTCAACTGGTCAGAGGCTTACAGACCTGTACAGTGTAAGCATTATTCAAGAAGAGTACTTGTAGGGTACTAGTTTTTATTTGATAAGTCAAATTGATATGAGCTGCCAGACCAAGCCTTTCTCAACTGAATTATAAAAGTAATTACTAGAATTTGAACACAAATTTTAGCTCATTATTCAGGTTTTGTGAGAGTTTATGGCTATCTTTGGCACTACATCCTGCTTCCAACATTGCTAATACTTTTATTGTTGCCTTCTTTCATTTCTCACTTATGCCAAGATGTTGCAGATAATTCCTTAAATAATCAAGTACTTCTTTTGCACTCCAAATACACCTGTGAAGCAGGAGGCATTGTACATGATCTACACTGGCTGTTGTGTATGCATTGTGCTATATCTTTTGCTCTATTTATTGCTGCAGGAAGTTTGCAGATCAGGTACAAGCTAGATAGCCATCAAGATCCTGATGTCTTCAGCATTAATATCAAAAGCATGGCTGATGGACAACTGCAACATGTGAAGATTAACAGAGAGGAGGAAATGCTTTTTGTAGAGGTAATTCAGCTAGACAAAAAACCCCAAACTAACAAACAAACAAACAAAAAAGGATTAAAACTGTGTTTTTGTATCTCAAGTAAATAATGCAAAGGTTAGCAGACTCATGATGCACAGTGAAAGCCTGTGCTAGACAATCTTTTAGTGTTCGTCTTATCTGTTTACAAAAGTCAATACATCATCATCATTTTATATGAAAAATCAATTATTTTTTTAATGGCTAAATTTTCACAATGTGAAATGTGTAAAGACTGCTATAATTTGGTTTGGGTCTTGCATTTGGGGTTTTTTTTTGTTTTAAATTATGTATCACACTACAGTAGAAATATATTGTTATTAAGATAATAATTTGAGCCTACTTGTCTAATTTTCTTCAGTGCCTCTTACATTAAAGGAATATGGCTATTAAAGAAAAGATTTTTGCTGTTTTTTATGGGAATTTGATGATAAGATAGAAATATTTGATTTGCTAATGGTATGTAAAGTAGTCTTAATTTTTTTTATTTTTTATTTTTTATTTTTTATTTTTTATTTTCTTTTTTAAATCAATGTTACAAGTTAGTATTTTGAGGCTAGATCTAAGTTTGCTTAATTATGCATCGGTTTAAGGCTTGAAGGTAAGTAGTTCTAGAGGTATCCTGGGAGTATTTCCAATATAATATTTGATCTTTATTAATTCAAGGTTGAGTTCCTTTTCAAGAAAAAAGTCTTTTTCATGTTTTTGAATGTTTACCATTTGTATTTATCTTATAGCGGAAAATGAGGAATCAGTCAAATCAATAATATAAATAAAAGTTTATTAAGTAGGAAGCTTAAGAAGTATCACAGCTACAGTGATCTGAGAAAGCCAGTCATCTATTTCTTGATTGGTTTTTATGCTATAACTAACAAATGCTTTTCTCAGCTCCTTTTATTTTTAACCTTTTTTTTTTTTTTTAACTTTAACTAATGTCTCTTCAATTACTCTACTTTATTTTTCACTGCACCATTCTACAGGTTAACCAGAATGAAAGAATGAAGTTTATTCTGTCTTCAGGCAGAGAATTCAATGCAATCAAGTCTCTCACACTTGGCAAGATTTTAGGTAAGTAGAAAACTACAGGGTTTTCTAAAACATAGATCAAAATGTCAACACAGCAGATAAAAAAAAGATAACACTAATCTTATTGAAAGACATTGTTGTCTTGGATTTAATTAGACACTGAGTCACAATCAAGGTAGAAACTTCAGTCTTCTTGAAATATAATCATGGGTAAATACTTCCTGAAAAATGATCAAGTGGATTCTATTAAAAATAATTTCACTCTTCTCTCTCTCATTTTGCAATCAAGTATTATGAAACACCTTTTTTTTTTTTTTTTTTTTTTTTTTTTACTCTCAGGAAAAAACAAATCACTATCAAACAATTCACAAAGACCATAGAATGCTATTAATCATGTACCATATTCGAAAAACTTTCTGTGATTATATTTTGATGTACACAGTTGGGGACAAGGTAATGTAAGCAAAAACTTTGTTGCACTTATTTTTAAAAACAAGTTAAGCTATGACAAAATAATTTGTCTAGTGATGATTCATCAAAAGCTGTCTGTATCACTGTAGTAATGATCAAACCAGAATTTACTTATCTACAATGACCATTTTGTCAATTTTTTAAAAATAAAATGACCTGAATTAAATTTCTCAAGAATTTATTATTTTCATATTCATCATGTTGGGAAAACTCAATAAGAGAGAAAGATGTAGTGCTGGTAAAAAGTTCTTTTTCCTCTAAAGTAATTTAAAGTTTATATTGCTACATACTCATTTCAGGTAAAGGTCGATTTGTGCATTATTTCTCTAATAGCACTTTTTGTTGCAGCTGTGAAAACAGAGCTTGTATGGTTTGTGATAGATACACAGTAAGTAAGGTTACACTGACCTTTTCACTATTCTGTAGTTAGACTGAATATTTTGACCCTTCCACAAGTGGTCTTGGGCTAAGTGTAGAATAAATACCTTTACCAAAATATGGATTACTGGAAAAGATTATATCAAAGTTTATAGATCTTAAATGCTCATTATTTCATATGGCACACAAGTTATCAACATTATTGAAAGCAATTCTGTTTATTTTGAATAAAAGCAATTTTTAAGAAAAAATATGAACCGTGTTCCAAAACAAGATCTGGGAAATAAACTGTGTCCATCTTAAAACATTTAGCCAATAAACTGCCTGCAAAGGAGTGATGGTTTCCCATTCTTTAAAAATATCTTTAAGTAAGCTGAAGTTTTAACAGCAGCTTTTTGTAGAAATAAATTCAGAAAAATGTGAGATGTGACATAGAAGAAATTGAGTTTTCATCTCAATTTAGTACAGATGATATATTAGTTTATCTTGCTCCTCTGGGATTATAGGAACTCTTTACAGATTTTATATAATAAATATCCTAAACCAGAAGTTCAGAAGTGTTTTCTTCACATTGAGCTGTATGTGGTTTAGTTTAGAGGAATTTTATTACTATGTACCTGAGGTGCCACATCAGGTTCCATATATCTACCACTTTTTTTTTTTTTTCCCATAGTTTTGGGAATAATGTAACAGTTTTGGTAAATCAATTTTTCTGCCACTCTAATAGACATAGAAATGCCCTGACTATGATGGTAGAAAATAGTGTTGTTTTCCCAAAGAACCTCCTAGTGACAAGCAAAATACTATCTGAAATAGTCCATCATGCCACTGGGTGGGAGGCAATAAGTATCCACCAGTTTATGTCTGATCTCTGTCTACTTTCATATAATGTAAATTTAAAAAAAAGAAAAAAAGTGTATGAAATTTGTTTTCTACTCTATTCTGAGTAAGACTTAGAGTTTAGCTCTTTCTGTCACACATTGTGCATAAACACACACCTACACACACACAAATCAGTTTCAAATATAACTTCTCCTATGTATAATCTCAGCTAGAAAAAAATCTTCAGTTCAATTTCACAAGAAAGAAGCAGAATTAAGATTATTTCTGACCTATAATTATTTAGGAAAGTATATATGCAAGGTGATAAATGCAGAGATATTTTAAAGTGATATTTCAACTGTAATTAATTGAAAAGGCTAATGTGAAGGATCATAGAATCACAAAATGGTTTGAGTTGGATG
The DNA here is from genome assembly GCF_000700745.2 of Antrostomus carolinensis. Lineage (NCBI taxonomy): Eukaryota > Metazoa > Chordata > Aves > Caprimulgiformes > Caprimulgidae > Antrostomus > Antrostomus carolinensis. Next base: position 27,076 of record NW_010308668.1, read on the forward strand.
AGGAATTAGTTGGATAATCACATCTGGAGGGTAGGGGTCAATGGCTCAATGCCCGAAAGGAGACCAGTGATGAGTGGTGTCCCTCAGGGGTCCGTATTGGGACCAGTACTATTTGATGTTTTCGTCCATGACATAGAAAGTAGGATAGGGTAAACCCTCAACAAGATTGCAGATGACACCAAGCTGAGTGGTGTGGATGACACACCTGAGGGACAAAATGCTATCCAGAGGGACCTTGGACAAGTTTGAGAAGTGAGCCTGTGTGAACCTCATGAGATTCAACAAGGCCAAGTGCAAGGTCCTGCAGTTGGGTCAGGGCAACTCCCAGTGTCAATATGGGCTGGGGGATGAAGGCATTGAGAGCAGCCCTGCTGAGAAAGATTTGTGTGTGCTGGTTGATAAAGAGTTGGTCATGAGTTGGCAATGTGCACTTGCAGCTCAGAAAGCCAACTGTATCCTGGGCTGTATCAAAAGAACCATGGCCAGCAGGTCAAAGGAGGTGATTCTGCCCCTCTACTCTGCTCTGGTGACACCCCACCTGGAGTGCTGTGTCCAGCTCTGGAGCACTCAGTACAAGAAAGACATGGGCCTGTTGGAGTGGGTCTGGAGGAGGGCCACAATAATGATCAGAGGAATGGAACACCTCTCTTCTGAGGAAAGGTTGGGAGAGTTGGAGTTGTTCAGTCAGGAGAAGAGAAGGCTCTGGGAGACATTAATTGTGGCAATACTGAAAGAAGGCCTATAAGAAAGGTGAGGACGAACATTTTAGAAGGGCCTGTTGTAATAGGACAAGGGGTAGTGGCTTTAAACTAAAAGAGGGTAGATTCACACCAGATGTAAGGAAGAAATTTTTTACACTGAGGGTGGTGAAACACTGGAACAGGTTGCCCAGAGAGGTGGTAGAACCCCCATCCTTGGAAACTTTCAAGCTCAGACTGGAGAGGGCTCTGAGCAATCTGATCTAGTTGAAGATGTCCTTGCTTGCTGCAGAGGTGTTGGACTAGATGACCTTTAAAGGTCCCTTCCAAAACTAGCCATTCTATGATTTCATGAGTTGGAAGGGGACTTAAAAGGTCATCTAGTTCCAATCCCCATGCCATGGGCAGGCACATCTTTCACTAGATCAGATTGCTCAAAGTCTCGTATAACCTGACCTTGAACAGTACCAGTGATGGGGTGTTCATAATTTCTCCAAGCAACCTGTTCCAGTGTCTCACCACTTTCATCACTAAAAAGCCCCCTATTTTTTCCTTATGTCTAATATAAATCTATCCTCTTTCAGGTTAAAATGATTACTCCTTGCCCTGTCATACAGATCCTTGTAAAAAATACCTCTCCATCTTTCTTATAAGCTGCTTTTATATACTGAAAGGCTGCAGGAAAGTCTCCCCAGAACATTCTCTTCTCCAGGCTGAACAACCCCAACTCTCTCAGCCTTTCTTTGTAGGAGAGCTGTTTTAGCCCTCTGACCCTGTTTGCAGCCCGCCTCTAAACCTGCTCTAACAGATTCATGTCTGTCTTTTGCTGGGAATCACAGAGCTGGACACAGTACTCCAGGTGGGGTCTCAGGAGAGCAGAGTAGAGGGGGAGAATTACCTTCCTCAATCTGCTGGCCATGCTTTTTTTTTTTTGTGCAGCTCAAGACACGATTGGCTTTCTGGGCTGCAAGCACACAATGCCAGCTCATATCCATTTTTCATCCATCAGTATTCCCAAGTCTGTCTCTGCAGGGCTGCTCTCAATCCATTCATCCTTGTATGGGGTCGGTATTGGGACCAGTGCTCTTCAACATCTTTGTCAGTGGCATGGACAGTGGGATTGAGTGCACCCTCAGCAAGTTTGCCAGCGACATCAAGCTGAGTGGTGCGGTTGACACCCTGGAGGGACGGGATGCCATCCAGAGGGACCTCAACAGGCTTGAGAGGTGGGTCTGTGCTAACCTCATGAAGTTCAACAAGGCCAAATGCAAGGAGGGTCGGGTCAATCCCAAACATAAATACAGGCTGGGTGATGAGTTGCTTAAGACCAGCTCTGAAGAGAAGGACTTGGGAGTGGTGGTAGACGAGAAGCTGAACATGAGCCGGCAACATGCACTTGCAGCCCAGAAGGCCAATAACTGTATCCTGGGCTGCATCAAGAGAAGTGTGGCCAGCAGGCCGAGGGAGGTGATTCTCCCCCTCTACTCCGCTCTCATAAGGCTCCACCTGGAATAATGTGTCCAGTTCTGGAGCCCCCAACACAAGAGAGACATGGACCAGTTAGAACAAGTCCAGAGAAGGGCCACAAGGACAATCCAAAGGCTTTTCTCCTATGAAGACAGGCTGAGAGAGTTGGGTCTGTTCAGCCTGGAAAAGAGAAGGCTCCGGGGAGATCTTATAGCGGCCTCCCAGTACCTGAAGGGGGCCTACAAGGATGCTGGGGTGGGACTTTTTACAAAGGCAGGTAGTTATAGAACTAGGGGAAATGGATTTAAACTGGAAGAGGGCAGGTTTAGATTAGATATTAGGAAGAAATTCTTCACTGTAAGGGTGGTCAGACACTGGAACAGGTTGCCCCAGGAAGTTGTGGCTGCCCCCTCCCTGGAAGTGTTTAATGCCAGTTTGGATGAGGCTTTGAGTGACCTGATCTAGTGAGAGGTGTCCCTGCTCATGGCAGGCAGGTTGGAACTAGATGATCTTTAAGATTTCTTCCAACCCAAACCATTCTATGATTCTAGGATTCTATGATTTAAACATAACTTTAAAGTAATATCAGTTGAAATATAAACTACTAGAAAAAAATATTTTAAATATATCAAAACCTCACAAGTCAATGGTAAAACTGAATCAGGAGTTTATGTTTTGAAGTGCAGTAGTCTGTTGTAGTCACTCACATAAAGGTAATATTACAATGACCAGTACAGAATTAGAGGTTTTGTCATCTTTGTTGTGAAATTCCATATCGAAGCTTGCATCAATTTACTTGAAAATGTTTTTGATGCAATGTAATGGAAAGCACATTTTTAGCAAAATATCAATCTCTTTTGATCAGCAGGACCAGTATTTTCTCTTCCAAAGAACTCACACTGTTACAAAAGTTCAGAGGTGGGAATTTGTTCAGTTATATGAAGATTTTGCATCATCATAGTAGGGTGAATTATGGAGTTACAATGACATATGGGAGCACATAGCCCACTTTAGCTCAGTTTCCAGAACCTGTCCTGAAGAAAACATGTTATACTTCTCTCTCTTCCAAAGGAGTTATGCTACAGAGCTGCTGTTCCTTTGATAAATCTGACTGCTTTGGGTCTTGATTTCTGTGAAGATATGTTTAGAGATGGATGGAAATCTATTTCGATTTCAGTAAGGCGTTCGACACGGTCT
>NW_010308669.1:0-9037 GCF_000700745.2 Antrostomus carolinensis
AAAAAAAAAAAAAAAGTACATGTGCACAGTGTAAAACATAACATCATGAGGCTAATGCTTGTCAGAACTAGAATTATAACATGTGCTGTACAGAGCTGAGAGGTATGTTTGGAGTGCATCCAGTATGTCTGGGACAGGCTTTTTGTGTGTTGTTTATAGATTTGACATCCATGGAAGGGCTCGACTCTGCACATGCACCACAAAGCCAGTCCTCATATGTGAAGTGCACATATCTAAATTTTCTGGTATGTAATAGCTGGTGTCTCAGTTGAGCTGTTGGTGGTCTGCAAGCACTGTGGAAATGTGCAAAATCCTGTAATTCCATCAGGATTGAAATGTCATGAGAAGTTAAGGGACACAGCCAGGAATCCATGGAAGATGCTTCAAGGGACATTGGGTGGGCCTTCAGACACCGTGGTGAGGAGACAAACACTCCAGGGATGACACTTTTCCTGTAGCACCAGACAAAGAGGAGGTCCAGGACCTTATTCTACCTTTCTGTACAATCTAATTCAGTTGCCATGGAGATTTTACAGCTAGTTGTTGTAGTAAACTAACCAAAAATAAACTAACTAGAAATATTTTTCTCCATAAAGCTAGAGAGAAGTAGAAATATTTTGTCTTAAAGAGTATGTCAACATGGTTCCTAGGGCTACAGTTGGATGACATAATATCACCTTCTGATAAGAATTATAGATGAAAGTGAAAATCAGGCCCCGCATGACAAGAAAAATGCAATTTTTATTTGCTATTATAACATCAAGAAAATTGGGTTGCTTTTTTCATAGATGGGATTATATTAGATCTCTGGTTAGGACACGCTATTAATGGTGCTGTATATTTATAGAAGGACAAAGCTTGAAATGAATAGGTGAAAGAAACTTTTTCAGGTTTTAAAATCTTTTCAGCTGAATATTTTTCTTTCTAATTATTCAGAGAATGGAAGGGTACTAATTCACCAGGGAAACGGATCTTCCTAAAACATCTTTTAACCAACTTACTTCTCAGTGCTTTAGGAGAGAGTCTGTCGTTTTTGCTAAGTAGGAACAGACTGAGATGGCAGAAGAAAGGAATCAGTTGCCCCAAAGTGCTGGCATTTAAACTTATTTTGAATGGGTATCAGTGATGTGGTGTTTAAATCATTGGCATCTGATTTTACCAGCATCCCTCCCATCTCTGCCAGGAAATGAGCTGAATTAGTCATGGTGACAAGAAGAGACTTTTACAGGAATAGATCCATCCTCAAATATTTGTATAATTTTTAGTACAATGAGAGTGCTGCTACTGCAATTGCTAACAACAGTAAAAACAACTGCAATCTACATTTTTGAAAGACATTAAGATAAAGGACAATGAGAAGTTATGCAAAGCAAAGAAATTCAAATAATAATAATAGATATATTGAAGAAATAAAGAACATTGGAAAGTGCACAGCCTAGGTCATAGTCTGCTGGAGCAGAGAAGGGTTTTTGAGTCACACCTCTTAATCATTTTTTGTCAAGTACTGTCAGGTAACGTCCTGAGTAAGCTCAGTGAGGAGACTCTCCTCATATTTTGTGAGGAAAAAAATCCCTGGGGAGCTGCAGAGCTTAACCTCCTACAGAGCTCAACTACAGAATTAACCTTTCTCAGTCCAGCTTGAAGGCAAGAGTCTCAAGCTCCAGCCATCACCACGTCACATGTGGTATCACTATCCATCACCAGCACATTTTAATTACCTTTTTAGAAAGACATTTTCCAGACCAGGACATGGAAACAAAACATCCCTGTCTGATACTTGCAGAGCTGCAGTTGCTCAGCAGCTGGAAGACTAAGCTCTGTCATGGTGGCAAAAGAGAGTGAGAAACGGGATCAAAGTGCAGCATAGCAGAGGTAAGAGATCTGATGGAAATGAGGTCCCTGTGAGGCCAGTGCTGGACTTGTTTGAGAGCTTTCCTGGTCTCAGGGACATCACTGACCAGAGATGACAAGTCATGAGTAGGGGGAGAGAACATGGAGAGGAGTGAGCCGTCCCAGGGACACGTGTGCACCAGATATTGACACCAATGGCTGGAGAAGCTCGTGTGAAGGTTGAGTGCCTGACTGTGGGGGAGTGTCCATGACAGACGGATTGTTGTGCCCTTCCTAGACTGATGTCATGGTCCTTTCCTGGAATAAAATTTTCTTTGTGTAAAACAGAGAAGTACTGTTTTGCAATAACACCACAGTGAAAATGAATCCCTTGATATCTGAGCACAGCCCCACCACTGCCATTAACACCTTGAAGGAGAGTTCTGTTTGTAAAATTCAAGGAAGGGTGAGTAAAGATATATGAGTTTGCATATAGCCAAGAAGTTCAAGTTAAAAAAAAAATTCCACATGCTCAAACAGATATCACCTTAAACCAGCTTGTTTGGTTTAATCAACATTTTTCACTCTTTACCTGAACTTCTTAGGATTTTGATTGCAACTTGCCATTAGTTTCTCTAGGGAAAAAGTTCACCATGATAGGCCAGCATAAAGATGAAGAGAAAACTTCACATTTACAACACTCTCTTCATCCTGTGGCAGTGTTATATTTAGGGCTTGATTTGGTCACTAAGATGTAGGTTTCTAAAGCTCTTTGAGAAGTCCTGAAGTATACTGCCTGCCCAACATTTCAGAAGGGCTGGGGTTTCCACCAGGTCCTGTGTCATGCTTGCTAGGTTTATACAGTGAGGCTCTGAGGGTATATTCCCTACCACAAACACAAATCCTGCAACTGAATCCTTCCTTATTTTTCCTGGAGAATGTCACAAATTTCACCAAGGCAAAACTTCCAAAAACTTTGTTCCAGGTGTTCCAGATCCAAAACCTGAGCCTATTTCCATGCTCTGTTAAACACAGTCACAAGTAACTCTCCACACATATTCAGACAGGTTTATATTTTATTTATAAGTCTCTGTCATAATCTCTATATGTCTTCTGTATGTTTCCTTGGGAGAGAGGCTCCAGGGAGTCTCAGCTTACGAATGCCTTTGTAATTTATTAAACTCCTGATGCTTCTGAGAGTAAGTCCATAAGAATTTAATACAGAAGCTTGTCTGAGTCTAAGTTGATGCACAGATTTACTCCTTGAACAGGTTCACCATTCAAAATGTATATTGGTAGGAGCATTAGAGCTGGGGACACCTCTGCCACTTCCACAGCTAGCTCCTCCTGACACACATAATATTTACACCCCCTAAATTTGCCAGTACTTACTTATCTTGAAGAACTTTCACTGAAGCATAGACTCTGAAATCAAATATGCATTACAGTGTTAGACAGATCAAGGCCTATATTCCCCTAAAATCTGAATTACAATCCTGTTAGTGCTTTTTCTCACTCAGTAGCTACAATACTATACAAGTAGAAGCATCTACTCAAGTTGGTTACGTTTTGACCATTTTTCTTGCTAGTAAAATGCCCTCTGATTTTCTCTGATCTAGAATAGTTTGTGAGATGTATTGGCTTAATAAAAAATGACTGACAGGTTTTCCAAGTCCCAGGTAAACCTGAGATCTTAACCAAACCTCTTTTTCTTTCCATCTCTGCTATTAAGCTGGTCATTGGTTCCCATGAGTGAATGGACTTAAACGCTTGGCATCACACAGGCATGATCTGATGGCCCCAGCCATCATACATTTCGTTATTGTGTTGAGAATCTTTTCTCAAGTTGATTTGGAAACAATTTCTTATGCCCTCTAACTGCTAGTATTTTGCTGGAAAAGTCTTGTCCCTATGAGTAGAGGTGTTTAATGAGCATATTCTATCCTTCCTCTCTGTTGGTATGTCAGTGATTCCTCTTTCGTCCATGTTATCTTCTGATAGAAACACACAACTAAAGGTTCATAAAAAAATGTCTCTTTATCCCTATCCAGGATCAGTGACTTTCCATGAACTCCAGTGCACTTGGATGGACTCACCAGTAAAGGCTTGGGTGCCTGTGGGAAACTACAGCAAACATCTTTGGTAAAAAGGTGGATTTAGCATTCATGCAAACATGGACTATTTATGAATGTACAGCTCGTGATTTGTGCACGGAATGAATCAGAGTAAAGTCTGCAGAATGCTTTGAGGACAGGAGCCACAAGGCTTTGCACAGCCATAGCAGGAGGTAATGCAGGAGCAATTAAGTGGATTAAGACTTGTTTTGTGTAATAACTCAGAAGGTTTTATTTCTGGTCAGTGGTAGGTTTCACACAAAATTAATGCAGTAAAGCTGCAGAAAGTATCAAAAGTGCCTGAAGAGCAATGGAAATTGTGGAATCAATATCCAACCTTAATAATAATCAGATTTTCCTTTCTTGGTGTCCTCAAGGCACCCTTGCTTATCAGCAGCTCAACATGTGTTTATTCTTAAGAAGAGAAGACATTTTTAATGTCACCCTAGAGCTGTTTTGGTTTTTTTTTACTTTGGTTTGGCAACTTTCATCACCTTCACCTAAATAAAACATTTAATAATCCCAGGGCAAATTTGACCACCTCCCAAGAGACGGAAAGTTTAGCAAGATTTGCAAATGGAGTATAAATGCTAGCAACCTGTCAGTCTCTCCAATGCAACAAGAACACTTGTAATGTCTAGCACACAGCCCTACTTGCATCAAAAGCCTGTCAGCTAAACAAATAAAGTGAAATCATAGGAGGGAGAGTTAGAAAAATTAAATGCTGTGGGCTATAGTTAATGAGTTGCTTAAGGGCTATAGTTAATGAGTAACTTGAAAAGGAGAAAATCACGGTCATGAAAGTGTAGAAGTAGAATGGAAACAGAATTAACACCACAAAAAAGAGTTTGTTCATATACATTAAAGGCTTATTTCATCCAGAAGTTTATTGACTTTTTGTGGAATCTACCCCCAACCAGCTACTGAAGATTTTCCAAACAGGATCATTTGAGATCAATCACAACGTTGAAACTTTGAAGTGGGTAAAAGTATGCAAAATATATCTAAGACTTCACTAAAAAGTATCTGCATGGCATCTTCCATAAGATATGCAACTATCTGGAAGCACTACCTTGTTAAGAAAAAAGGCCCTAAAAGTTCATTCCCTGAAGAGTAACTGTCGTGGCACATTATGGCTGGTCAAAGGGGCATTTGCCTTGTGCCTGCTTTTATGCTCCTGTGACAGTCTTTTCTGGAAGGAAAAGGTCAAAAAATAGACTATTCTAAAGGTATTGAAACCAGACACTTTGGAGAGAATCTCTTTGTTCTAACCTCTGTCAGTAACATTCAGGTTAAATCTCCCTTAACTTTTATTTTAAAGAATGGCTGGAGTTGTCTTGTTATTTCCAATCACAAAGCATTCATAGTCTGCACTTGCAGTTACATCCAGAGCATATAAAACACAGAATTGCTGGAAGTGATCATGACCAGAAAAAGCCACAATGTCAAGAAAATACAAATTATACACAACTTCATGTTGTCTCCCATTGCACATAGTTAGAAGGCAAAAATATTTGTTTTCATAAGTGTTGGTTAAGCTCTGGCAGAGGGATTAGAGATTTTTGCCTATTTACAGTTCTTGTAAATAACACCAAAATATCCACAGATCAGTTGCCAAAGCTGGCTCACAATTTGAGTGACATGCTATACTGACTGCCTTATTCCAGTTAATTGCCATGAATCTCTTAAGCCTTTTTTTATTCTTATGGAAAAGAAAAAAACCTCCATTATCTGTTTTGTAGTCACTTTACCTCCAGACTCTTAAAATACACCCATATGGATACATCAGGGAGATAAGATCCAACTAGTTCTTCAAACTGAAAGTCGAATAAACACTAGAGGCAGCAGGAGCTGATAGATTTGTTTTATCTAAATAAGAGTTTCAGTTATGATTTCATATTGTTAAATAGAAATAAAAAAATATTATATTATCTAGTGTACACAGGACATTCTGAAAGAAGTTACCTGTGTCTTGAATTTGCTGTCCTGAAAGTATTTTATTGTTTTTCCTCTGTTATTTTCTCTGCCCTTTACCCCTTTTATAAGCCTAATATCTTGCCCTAAGCAATCATATGTAAAACCGAGTTTTGGTTAACGAACTGTGATTTGTCTTCTAAGTTTTGGGATGGTTTTGTTCTGCACTTCGGTCAGATGAACCTACATTCTTAGAAAGCAAGTCTGAAGAAGAATGGAAGTTTTAATTTTGCTAGAGATGAAATAAGAAAATAATTAGATAAGTAGAAATGAGTTTCATTAAACTTTGGTTTTTTAGGACCAGAACATCACAGCCTGAAACATCATTCTTAAAAAATAGGCCACTGGAAGTCAAACTGACTTGAGTGCGTACAAACCAAAATTTTAATTTCAATTCATTCACACCATCTGAGCCTGCACAAGCAGAAGGTTTAGGTGGATGGATATTTGGATTGTTTAATTTCCTCTGTGGCAGGACTTTGGAGAAGGTGAATTTGATCTATCAAGTAATCTGGTTTCTTTCAAGATACAATCACAGTCCTAATTCACTTGTTCTGTCTCATAGAATATGTACAAGGGTTAACATAAAGATGATTTTGAACAGAAGTTTTATAAATGTTGATAGGATTTCTTAAAATATTATATGAGAAAGACAGGAGCAAGTAGCTACCAGTAAAATGAAGTTTAGTGGTACAAAGATGAAAGAAGGAGTTTTTGAGGACTGTAAGGAAGCACACTTTGGGTGTTACAAGGGAAAAAAGAAGAGCAGTTCTTCTGCTCTGTTCCATATATACATATGAATCTTGAGAAAATAAGATAATGTATAGATAACGTATGTCATATATATATGTGTATGGCATATGCCTAACTCCACAGTTCACTATTTGCTTTGGATGACATGGAATATCACTTTCACTGTTAAAAGAAAGACAAACTTTATCACCAGCATGTGCAAAAAAGTCATCTTTTTGGTTTTGGTTATTATCACCAAGATTTCATACTGGATTATTAAAGGAATACTTCAAAAAAAGGAAGTAATGTATGCTATTATTATTTATTTATTTATTACTCTGTAGTTTCTCTACCACACTTTACAGTGTTGTTTCACATTAGGTTTACAGGCGATATGCTCAGAGCATATCAAAGGAAAGGAGGAGAAAAAAAATTGACTTGAAGAAACCAAGGTTCAGCTTCTTGCAGAGCCTGATTTACTAGTTTACATAATCGCTTTAAAAGTCAACCTATTAATCTGTAAATCACAACATTCTGTACTTTCTTTACCTTAGGAAAACTTTAATGATAGAGATAGGCACGTTAGAAGAAGCCATAGTACAGTTATGTGACCACATTTTTTAAAAAATTATAAATAGGGTTTAGGACTTTGTGACAAATTCGGTTTGAATGGTGATGAGCATCACTGTGTTGAGCAGTCTATTATACCAAATTCATGTTTGTACAGTTTGACTCATGCTGGCTGACAGTGCAGAAGCAGCAGCATACTGATATCTGTGACACTGTGAATAGTCACAAAATATAAACTTGCAGTTAAAACTGGCATGAAACATACACTGCTGGACCCAGACAAACATCTGTTCCCTGAAATGCTTGTATACACTGAATTTCCTTTCCTGTGATCTGAAAGAAAGTTGGAAGCACAAACTTAGCACTGAAAGCTGTCAGTGCAAGAGGTTTTGTACATGACATTTACCTTAACAAGGCTCAGCCACACTGGAAAGATGAGACTTCCAGCATTGCAGTCCTCAATATGCTGCTTTTTATCCCCTTGGAGCTCCATGTTCATTTTACTGTTACTGGTAATGGTGGCAACATGGTTCAAAGCATCCAAGAAGGTTCAGCTGGTTGGATCATTCAAGTGGCTGAATTTTCTGATGCCTCCTTTATCTCCCTTTAGGAAAGAGTTATCAGGAGGGCCATTAAAAATCCTACACGTACATGTTTTCACCTCTGGAAATGAATGCATTTATATTTTTAATTTGGGTGTGAGGAAAGTACATAAAAATATATCAGTATGCCTAGTTTCACAGGAATTTCTGTTGACATCTTTTTCAGGGGAGAAAAGCAGTATTCTCTGTGGAAGTGAGACTAGATTTGCTTCATAGGCTCCTGAAACTCTTATATGAAAAGAAATGTCATTGTGAGCAAATATTAATAGATAATTAAATAGCAGGCTACATCCATCTTGCTCATAATTTTCCCTTCATTTCAAGTTTTAGTTTGAATGGCTTAGAAAACCAGGATTGGAGCTGTTTTTTACACAAGAAATAGAGATATTCTATTTCTAGCCTATCAAAAGATAGGCTCTTTTGATCTAGTACTGGCAACACTAGCCAGAAAATGAAACACAAAATATCTTTTTCCTGAAGTTTTATTTACAAAGTTGAGCACGTGTTCCACCCAGAAGAGAAAAGAAAAAAGAGAGAGGGAGAGAGCATGAAAGAAACTGGGACATTTAAATCAACCAGAAAACAGCATCTTGAAGTAGTTGCTGCTTTGCAGCAAGCAGAGCTACCCCACTAGTGAAATGAGCACACGAAAAAACATGAAGATTTCTTGCACCAGATTTTAATCTGAGCTATACCTGAGTAAATCATCAACACAGCAGGGAAAAGAAGGTGACCCCAGTGTTAAATTAATATCTTGGGAAGTCTTCAGTAGGGTTCATACTGATTATCTAGACTGAGAATGAGCATTCCAGACTGTAGACAGGTCCCAGAGTGCAGTTCAGGCAGGGGGTTGCTCACCCAAGCAAACAAATGTTTGAAAAAATCCCCCAATGATCATTGAAGTGCTGTACTCACAGCTCTAAATACAAAAAATATTTGTGCAACGTTGCAATAACGTTCACCTCCTGGGATCCTAGGAAAAAAGGTTTAAAGACCAAAGGGATTTTTATTCAGAAAGATAATCTGCTTCTGTGCTCCAGTTAAAGCTCAAGGGTGGGCATCTCCTGCTCCACAAGCTGATGGAGGAAGGGTAGTAAGGAAAGGGAAAATGGAGAAATACTGTCTTTCAGATGCTGCCATGGGGTCATAGTGCCTCTTACTGCAGCTGTGACCTCTTCCCATCTGAACTGATAGTCACGTGAAAGGAGATCCATT
>NW_010308669.1:9052-22585 GCF_000700745.2 Antrostomus carolinensis
CAGGATATTTATGATTCACACTTCCATCTTTATAATTAGATATCAAAACACATAGTTTTATCAGCAGGGAAAGTAATGAAGTATCATTTCACAAAATCACAGAATTCTGTCGATTGGAAAAGACCTTGAAGCTCATTGAGTCCAATCATGAACCCAACACTGACAAGTCCCCAACTAACCCATGTCCCTCAGCACTGTGTCTACACGACTCTTCAATCCCTCCAGGGATAGGGACTCCAGCACCCAAATAACTCCAGGGATGGGGACTCTACCATTTCCAAAGGATCTCTCCCATATAGTCTCTTGGGACATTAACACGATCCTTCAGCTTTGCCTAACAGTCAGAAACCTTATGGCAATTTGATATCTTAGAAGCATCAGCCTAGCTAGCAAGCTTGGTTAAAATTAGCCAAGAAGTTAAAAAGTTATTTGAAGGGGGATAAAATGGAGAACAGAACAGAAAAGGAGACAACTAAAGAGAAATATACATGTTCTATTTGATAAGGGTTAAATAAACCTTTGTTCTTGAGACAAACAGATTAAAATCATTAAGGTTTAAAAACCATTAACTACTGTTCCATCACCTGTGGTACCTGTATCATGTTCTCCATAAGAAGCTGAAGAGGGGATGAAATACTTGGATATAGTTCTTCTTGATTGATTCAGGTGCTTTAGTGCAGTGCTGGACACTGTCTCCTCATCTAAACTGTAAGTAGATGACTTCACTACTGCTGCTTAGAAGTTTAGTCTTGGTTTGCTCCTTCTCCCTGTTTTTTTCTCCCTCCTCTCAATCTCCCTGCCTCATTTATGTGCTGGATTTGCTACAATGCAAAACTTACTGCCCCTGTAGCTCTAATGCAGGAAACTGGAGTAATGGTCACTGAGAGGACATCTCATCAATGTGGAAAGTGAAGGAGGTTATTCACATACGTATTTGCAACTGAGATGAACTATTTGTTTCAACTGTGCAAACTAAATAAAAGGTAATATTAATAAACATGACCACTTTTAGATGTATTTTATCCACAGATCCCAAGGCACCTTGTAATTTATTCTTATTTATAGTGAGGATAAAGAACGAGAAAGTAAAAGTATTTCTTAAATATAATCTACCCAGAATGAAATAGGACTAGGCAGAGACCTTACCACCCATCTCTTTGCCCACAAATCTGTCTTCTAGACCACAACAAAGAACTGACAATTTTTGTCCCTCTGTTGCAAGGTTATTGTACCCTATGGGGACAGGGGTTGAAGTCTGAATATCACTTTCATGCAGAAAGGGTTCATCAGAAATATAAACTTGTATTTTGCCTTGTGCTTTCCTTTTTTAAAATCTATTTTAATAATCAGTCTCCCTACATTTTAATATGATTTTATTACAAAAGCTCCCAAGCACCAAGGATTAAAAAGTCACACGTCAATTCTAAATGCCATCTGCTTCAAAAGAAACACTACGCTGGTAGTTATACCCAGAGGATCATGAATGGAAGGGCATTCATTTAAAATATAGCTGGCTTTGGTTTGCTCTCTTTAACTGAGAGTGGAACCTGGTTTCATTCATTAGAGTACTTTGGAGGAAAGGTAAAATAAGCTTTTTTATTTCTGAGCTAAACTGTAGAAGAGCATCGACTTGATTCATGCTACAGAACCTGAGATGATCATCAGTCAAGTGGCAAATCAGCAAAGCAATAAAACTTAAGAGTCCATATTGTCCTGCTGACATCAGTAGGGTATCTCACACGGCTAAGTGAAGTGTATGTTTCAGTGTTGTTGTATTAAGATCAAAGCACCTTGAACAACCATTTAGCATAAGCTGTAAAATTACACCAGAACTTATGTTTCACTTGGGATTGTTTGGTTTTTCTCACTGGTAAGTAGAATTTTGAGTAGTTTGTATGCAAACCAGTGACCAGCTCATCAAAAAGCTAGTGCTGAAAGTCAGTGAAAAATCACTTATCTTTCTTTTTGCACAAATTCACATTTATACTGTGGTACACATATTTTGCAGTTCAAGTTTGAATGTGAATATAAAAGTTGATGGGTGTCTCGGATTACAATCTAAAGCAGGAAAAAAGAATCTTATTGTAAACATATACAAACATATATACATTTTTCCCTAAATATCCATGTCATTCTATCTGTTTCACAGAATGTATGTGTATAAAGCATACTTTATATGTCTATGGCTTTGTGTGCATGGTAAAATACATATTACACAAAACTGATTTATTATGGAAATATCAATGTTTCTAGTTCACACTGTATTGAGTTGTCATTAGCAAAAAAAAAACAAAAACAAAGATACACAGATTTTCAACAAAAGAAAATACCAGAGTTTTGCAGTGGTTTGGGTGTTTTTGTGTGCATGCACATTGTGTGTGTGTGTGTGTATTTGTGGTATTTTAGCATCCATCCCTGCCAATCTTTGCACTGCCAGTAGGGAAAATCATATCCATGGCAACCAACTGCACCAATCCTACCCACATGAATGACGCCTCCAATCTAAACTGTCAAATATTCTATGCACATCATGTAAAATAGGTCTCTTTTCCTTATACCTCTGTGCATCTAGTTTCCGTGGCTACATGTTTATGCAAATGAGAATTGTCCTTTTTTCTCTCAGGTTGATTGAACACTGAATTTGTTTTGTACCCTGGCAATGCAAAACCATGCTGTCCTGCCACCTGGTATGTCATGTAATTGCAAAAGCTATATTATAATGATAACTGTCCTTAAATTAGTCTGGTAATACCAACTACCTGGCTTGTGAGGAAGACCTGGAGTGTGCTTTAAAAGAATAACATTAATATGGGACTGAGATATGCAAATAATGTTTAATTGACTCTCTAGAGTGTTCTAATTTCAGAACTGGAAAGCTAGTATTTGATCTGTTCTTTACAGTTAGTGAAAAGGAGAAAATGTCCTTCATAAATCTTGAACGTCAAATTAGCTACCATTTTTTGGACAAAGACCTCAAATTCTAAGAACTGTCCTTTTTCTACTTGGCAGAGAAAAAATGTAGCCCATCACTCTAGGCTTCTGACCCACATTTTAATGGGTGTACAGTCAAATTCTTTGGACTCCTTTGAATGGTGATTCTTACAACAACCTACAAATAACCTACAATAATCCTACAAATCCCACAGGAATGTTGACCAGAGGTGCTGAGGTGCTGGAAACAAAACCTGCACGAAGCAATACTGAGTCCCTCTATCACATCCCCACCTGCGGTGCTGAGTTGGGAGCAGAAGATATTTCCAGTTGCAGTCACCAGAACCCACAGCAGGTTCCAGAGAATTGCAAGGCTTTGACTTTTGTTTTTCAAGCAAAGAAAATTCTGAGTGTCAGGACCTTGACAGTGTTATCCAGGAAATAATATCCAGCTGGACAAAAGATACAGCATTAAAAAAAAAGGATACTCTTTTGAAGCAAAGGCCTTTTGGTGGCATTTTTGTTTAATTTGCAAGAATAATTTGATGCCTAAGACTTTCTTGTACACTGTGGGTTGTGGGAGTGGTGAAGTGATTGCATAAGTCTGTGACTCAGCAGTGCAATCATCAAAAGCAAAATTGTTCTTGTTGAGAAAGACAACCCCAAAATGTAACTAACAGTTAATATCCAAAAGAAAAAGGATTCCTTTTAGCACAAATGCTCTCATTTTAACATTAGGACATAAGTGTGCTAACTTTTCACAAAGTTTTAACTAATCAAAAGAATTATTTGGAAAAAAGTGTGCTTGCAAAGTAAAATGCATTTCTTCCTGTGGAAATCAATCTTCTGTGAACTAAAATCACTTTATCACACCTTAACTAGTAAAGTGTAATATACACAGTGCTGTACATACAGCACATTACACCCTTGAATCCAGTATAAATTGCACTGGTGGGCACTGGTGCTTTATCCTCCTGTCTGCAGTTAAGATGCTTGTGAAAACATCACGCCACTGACAGTGTTGTTCCTGGGATGTTTGTCTGCAAAGGCATGTTCCACGAGGACAATTTTATCACTAATTTCCAAAAAACTGTGGAACCTGTGAAAGATCACTGCAAACATTAAAAAGATAAGATTTGGCCCTGGCCCAGGGGAACTCTGAGGTGGCCCCACAAGAGCTGTCAGCTTCTTTCTAGTTTCTGTCCCATTTGCTGCTGAATAGAAAGGTGGTGGGAACCCAAACTCTGCTTGTGGCTGCTCTAGGAAAGTCTTCAGCCAGACACCAAGAAAGACAAGAAATGTGATGGGGAGAGAAATAACATTTGAACAACAAAAGACCTCCTTTCTCCACACTAATACATTGTGAATCATTTCCTGCTGTGCTTATCCAGAGTTTCACACAGAAAGTCAGAATGAGTATGTCCATGTAGCATTTTGAAGGCACGCAGTCCTAAGGTCTACCTGTTAGACTAAGCTCACTGACTACACAGGTAGTAAACTTATTTCATATCTGGTTTTGTTTTTTCCCCTTAATTACTGACTTGTTAAGATTAGAGACAACCATGTCCAAAACAAAGTTTAGAAGGAAAATTCAGACACTGTGTGGTGGATATTCCAAAGTAAGAGTATGTTTCACGTGTGGATGTATTGCAATAACATTTAACTGCAGTAAACACAAACAAGGGGCTGAACTCGTATCGTGCAGTTTCACAGGGGTAAGTTTCGCAACTCTTAGTATTTCCATAATTTTGGTTTTGGGAGGAAGAGGATTTATCAGCAATTTGCTATGAAAATACTTTAGTCTGACACTTTCAAATAGATTTTAAAATATATGAACTACAGAGCAGGATCCTTGTCCCAAGAAGAAAAAACACTAAAGGCATGTAAATATAAATACGCTACATGCTAACTCATAAAGTGGTTTGCAGCCTTTGAAGTGGAATACTTGCAAAGCTTAAAGGTTTTTCAGGGTCTTTTTAGAGAGTTAGGGGGAGGGGTATCAATCTACCAATTTTTCCAGGTGTTTGAAGAAAATAGATTTTACCTGAGGTTACCAGCATTAACAAGCATGTTTGTCTATTTTCCCATTAATGATGCTATGGGATCCTTTTATCGTTACTCATTCCGACATGCAAGGCAGTGAGCAGTACAGATTCAAAGTGGAAATCAAAAGAATAGACATAAGAATAAAACTGCAGCTGTTCTTACCCACCTGGCAATCTTCATAACCTTTCCTGAGTTATAGTTCTCATCACCAGAAGCCAGACTTCCATGCATCACTGTGCCTTACTACTTAGGTCTCTTTGATTACCACTTTTGTTCAAATGAGAGGTGTGTTTGGTTCAGTGAAAATTGCCTGCAGTAGGATGAATGGAAAGGAAGTCTTTTTGCTTATAAATATATCATATCTGCCTACATATTTGAAAATGCAGGACAAATTAACAGGGTCATATAATCCTCTATAAAAGTAGATACAAGCTTTAATCACTGGAACTTGGGAGAGGATACCAGAATAGTGCTTTTTGCTGAAATAGATTTTTAAAAATATCTCTGAGGATAAAAGGAAAAGAAGCTACCTGATATTTTTATTGCTGTGACAGTCAGGAGTGAGAAGGGCATATCAATAAGATATGGTGACTGCTAATGATAGAATCACTGGGCTCAGTCCTTTGTCACCAGTTGGAATGTTCCTGTGAAAACTGATGATGTCATACTGCTGGGAAAGTTCAAATATGAGAACTTTAATGAGATCAAATATGTTCACATATTAGTAAGGCAAACTTAATCATGCATAAAGTACAAAATCTGGAGGTAACTTTGTATATGAGTATTCACTGTAAGACGCAGATGCTAACATTAAAGAGAAAATGCTCAGGGCTATTTTTGTCATCTTCAACACCGGTGCCCTCAGAAGACAACAGGAAGATGTTTTCCAACCATAATCATCCACAAAAACATTATTCAAATTATTATTTGTGCGTTAGAAAACAGTTTGCTTGCTGATTGGTCTGGAAGTCTATATATACTGAAATGAGCAAAATGAAGTCAGAGCTCTGACAAACAGCGTCCTCATTCATGGAACAGTCTCTTTTCAGATAGTCTTGCAGCACTGAAGCTTCACCAACAGTTTCTCTGACATCAAAGAATGTTCTGGCATACAGCTAAAGATGCCATCAGTCTGACTTTAAAGAAGAGAGAAGCAAAATGTCACCACAGTGCAGAGGTTCATGCCAATGTATTTCCCTTCAAATGAAATAAAAGAGTAATTATATTTCTTTAATGACAATATATTTGTACCCAGGGAAGGGAAGATGAAAATGGCATTTAAATAAGGCTAGATCCATGGTCTAGAGCTACAACTGTTATAAATCAAGGCATCAGTAAGTGCCAAGTTTCTTCTTTTGAATGAACTTAAGTATGCATTAATATCCTAACCTGCAGCCATATCATGGTCTACTATCATCATCATCATCATCATCATCATCATCATCATCATCATCATCATGGTTTTTGTGGATCTCAGTCTGTTCTTAATAAGTCTGTTTACTGAAAGCATGTTCACATTCAAATGATGCAGCAGGCAGAACCAAGACAATTTAACACCCGAAGTTCTTTATGGTCTCAGGGAACTGTCTGGCATCCAGCATATTTGAGCAAGATGCAAATCCATTTTATTTTGCAGTTTGAATAGAGTGCGTGCACTGGCTGAGTCAATATCAAAGGCATTATGTCTTCCAACTCATGAACATATGTGCTCCTCACTACGAGAGGTTGTACAGTGAGGATGCAAAAAGCAAAATTCCTTGATTACCTCTTGATGATCTTTATATTGTCTGTTCCAAACTTGAAATTTCAAGGTTACTTACAACTGCAATAAAGTTATTCTCTTTTACATAAAGCATTGTTATATTGTCACAAAATCTAGATGCTACCACTCATTTTCTTCACGTTAGTGGAAATGTATCAACACCCAAACCAATTTTGTTCAGATTTGATCTAAATAGTCACTTTGGCCTGAAAATATTTTCCTGTTTTAAGTTGTTATACAGGTCTAGATTGCAGCAGACAGCCTGAGACTGAGGAACTAGGGACACCAAAAGGAGAAGCAAAACACTAACATAATCAATATGTAAACAAAGAATGAGATCAGTCTATGACACATTGTTCATTCAATTTGGAAAGTGTCTTCCAATCACCAGTGGTATTAGTTTCTACAGAGTTGTCATTAATGTCTTTATTGTTTGCTTAACTGAAGTTAAACTCTGTCATTAGTAGCTCCATCTTGTGTCATTCAGACCTTCCAAATGAGCTTGTCTTTGGTGTGAATAATGATATTCCTGCTCTTTGTAGCAGACTGAATAGCAATCAAGTGAACCTTTTAAAACAGTACAATGCTTTGAAGAATCAACCCTCCACTTCCCATCACCAACTTTCTTATTATTCCCACTTCCAAGAAACTGACATTTTCTAGACCAACTCTCAAAATTCCTAGGATGGACAGTACATAAATGTGGTGCCTGTGGGATTGTGATGAGATAAAACTGAGGGATGGAAAAGGCTGCAAAATCCACAAATCACAGCCAGTTTTCTAACCAATTATACTTATTACTGGTTTTGGCACCTTAGTGAAGGATGTAGTAAATTCATACCAGTTTGGCTTGATCAGTGGAGAATGAACATCAACCTCATCCTTCAGCATTGTCTAAAGCTTTGGCTGACAAAATTGTTTAAGCTCATATCCTGTAGGAATATTCATCAGTTAGCTACACACTTTTATGCCAGGATGTGTATGTCTGGGTATAATATCCACAGAATTGCAACACAAGCAAGAATGATTCTTCAGCAATCCATTTCTCATTTAAACAAATCAAACAAACAGTTGCAAGTAGTTCTTAATGACCAGTGTCTGCAGTTTCTCTCTTGTGATTGCAGAGATGCTAGCTCTTTTCATCGTAACAGTCATCCATCTCAAGCATCACTGATATCTCTTATTTCGTTTTGTGTTCCTGATCCTAAATACTTTCAATTTTTTATACACTAACACGAAATCCTGAGCATGGTCACAGATCAAAAATCTATTTTCTTCTTTCTCATGTTTAGTAAACAGTAAATTCAGTTCACCATTACTCTCATCAAGCCTGTTTTACTATTGTTTTTTTTCTTACACCTGCAATGTTCCTTCTAAAACTGGGAGTACAGGTAGCCCAAAAACTTATGATTTATTGGTTCAAAACTGCATTTTTTTCTAAGTGTTTTTAGTTTAATCTGCAAGGTTTCCAGCTCTTCATGACTTTCAAATTAGCTATACTTCCTTTTCCTGTCCTTCTAAGTTGGGACATACTTATAAATGCAGTTCATCTACTCAGCTATTTTACAGTTCATCACTGATTTCCCTGTTCTACCTCATTTATTAATAGATCTATTTATCTAGTGTTTGTACTGATATATTTGAAACCTCTTTATAATTCCCACGGAGTGTTGCATTATTCTGACAAGTGACTTTATAAGTGGAATATAAGCTTGATGTGCACGCTCGCTAATTCTATATCAAACCTTAAACACAATATCTGCCTGGCCTTATCTGCGAAAATTGACACTGCTCTGCCACAGGCTGCTGAGTTTTCAACACAAATTAAACATTTTTATTTGCCATCCAAGCAAATGAAGCATTGAAGCTCAGCTCACACTGGTTTCCATCTCCTCATGCTGTATCATTAACATAAATTTGCCTCATATTGAGTTGGAGATGGAAATCCCACTGACTAATGTACATGAAGGTGTAAATCTAGTTTATAACATTTTAATTTTTGGAGACAGTGCAGGAGGAGAGGAGAATCTGTTTTGACTTTCAGATCCTATGTTAACTTCTGAAGGTTAGAAAATGATTGTCCCACTCGCATCAAAACTGAGTAAATTAGGAGTTAGTGAAACACAATAAATAAACTTCTTAAAGCACTTTTTTTTACACTGCAGACAATTGTCTCCTTCATGCTACAAGCTTATTTTGCTAGTCTTTTTCTGTTTTGTTGACAGTATGTTCACTTTTTTTACCTGCTAAGACTCATTCCGATTCCCTATTATTTTGTTGATCTGTTTCAGCACATTTAACCTAACTAACATAAAACTCTGACAGCTTTTTTCAAGGAACTATATTCAGTGCACACACATTTTCCGAAGATTTTCACGGTGTCACCTAGTGGCACACGTTAAAACTCAGATTTTGCAGTGAACTGGGATCTTTGAGGAAATATTTCCAATCTTCCTTACATCACTGAAATTCCCATGACATTATATCTACACCCGTATAAAAGAAAGAGTGAATCTTTTTCTAATCTGTTAAAAACCCAATTTAATGATATAAGCAATTTTTGAAACACAAATTTTTCGGTCATGCAAAATATGTTCTCCTGAATCATGTCTCAAGTATTATATACGTCATTTAAATAATAAAGAACAACTAGATACAGTCTTAAAAATGTATAATGGTAGCAGATTTTCTTAATGTTTGCATTGAAACCTTAAAATCCTAATGTCCTACCTAATCAGAAATAAAGTTTTAATTTGTTTTAAAGTCTGAGCTTCAAACTCAACATCTTTGGCAATTGAAAATCTCATTAACCAGCCTCCCTTGCAGACCAAAAACATATCTGTGGAGCAGTTGTATGTTGTTCTAGTTCTCAGGAGGTTTCCACCCCTATAACTGTTTAAAATTAATATAAATTCTGAGGGAATGAGAAGCTCTGAAACAAGTCTATTACCCTGTTACTGAAATGCAGTTGAATGTGAAATATCACAGATTATCAAAGGGTTTTGTGAAATGCCACAAATCAGAATTCAAACACCAGAAAAATAGGACACTTACTTAATCCTTGATAGAGAAAACACACTTTCTCCTACTGACTTAACAGCTCCCCACTTCAGCGTGCAACAGAACTAGTCAGTTTGGAAGATGATCTTGACGTAAATAATTTAAGATGTTAAGAAAATAGAAGGGTTCAGTAAGATGAGACCCAGGGTCTCAGGAGAGTAGATGAGTTGGCGGTTCCAAGTACAGTTTCACTCCTCTTTGAGGGACAGTTCAGCTGGACCAGCAGAGGGGAATTGAGCTGCTGGAGCTGCTGTGAATGCTGCACTGCAAAAAGGAATTGTACCAGACTCATCCTGTTCATTTTGAGGAATTTTGCTGGAAAATGGTGAAATTTGAGTAAGACTGAATTTGTGTCACCATATCTTTGCATTTTCCTAAAAAAAGGGCAAGTTTTGCATCACAAATTTTACATATTTCAATGTCAAATTAATTTTTATTCAGGAACTGTTTTTGCTGGAAAGGTGTTGATGAATGCTTGACAGAAACTCTTATTTCTCAGGAAAAAAACCCCAAACAAAATCAAAACCCAAACCAGAAGCAGAATAATTTAGAATGCTCAAATACAGAAGTAACTCCACCTCAACACCTCAAAAAAGATTGAAAAATACTTATTTTGCTGCAATGTGGATTGAAATAAAAAAGAAAAATAAAAAGAGGAAGCAAATTCAAAACAACATAATTTCTTTTTCACACAAGAAGTATTTCCGTCATGGGTTACCACCAAGTGACAGAGGAACTTCTGAGAGGGAAGTGACAAAGTGAAACCGTATTAAGTTTGATTTTCAAACAGGAGAAATATTTCAAACTAGATCTGCCTTTCTACAAACAGAAACAGAATTCTGGGATTATTTGGCTGAGAAAGGAAGCTTCAGCCCTGCTGATATTAGATAGTTTGTGTGTTTCAGAGTGAGAATTGACTGTGAGTACAAGTAATGGTAATTATTTTTTTTTACGGAAGGAAGGTAAGAATTAAAAACAAATATATAAATTTAAATGTGCACCTCTGTCTTTAGCTTTCAGGAATGGGAACAGACAACCCACATCAGTTTCATGAGAGGTGACCAGAGCTGTACTATCTCTTGAAATTTCCTCTGTGGCTCATTATACGAGATAAGAAATTACCAATAATCCTGAAGGGTTTACAGAAGAAACATAAAATGTGTTGCAAATATTGTAGCCAGGATTATAATAATAATAATAATAATAATAATAATAATAATAAAAGTCCTATATTTCTTTAAAAGGAAAATTTTCCCATGATCATAGTAAAGCTTACTTGATGTGTATTGTGACTGACTGATGTGCTTCACCTTTTTTTGCCTGCAAACAATATCCTTCAAATGTAAACTGTCCATAGCAAATGAATTAACAGATTTTTCTCTATATTTTTTTTCTTTAAAAAAGTAGAAACCTGAGAAAGCCTGAAGAAGGTTCCTAGGATCATTCATGCAAATTGTTTGAAGAAATCACCGCAGCCATCATGAACTTTTGCAACTGTTTCTTTTTTGAGAACGTTAATGCAATCACATTTTTCTTGCAAGAGTATCTGCAAAAAGTGAATTTTACACCCATGTGCACAAATATTTGTAGAAAATGAATGGTAGGTTGAGAAAACCCATGCACTAATCTAAGCAGGCAACTTAATGCCATGAGACAACTCTGCCCAAACACAAAGAATCTAAACATTAAGCCATGAGTATAAAGAGAGATTCATTTTTGAACAGTTCAAAAAAGTTCAAGAAGAGATGGTAATAAACTTTGCAAAATATTACACCAAAAAAAAAATAGAATTAGCATAATCCACAAGCAGCAAAAGAAGCTAATTTTATTGCATAAAATATTAATTGTAAATTATAAACTCAGCATTAATATTTGGTTTATAATTGATACTGATTAATTGAGTTTTGCAACCATGGACATATCAATGAAACACTTTAATTATATTTTAAAATATATCTTAACTCTTAGTGTCGTAAGTATTTCAGTAGCTTGAGAGACTTAAATTTTCTTTATTTTCCAATAAATTTTTTCACAAGACTGCATGAGGAAAATTCCTCTCCTGCAACAGGGAGGCTCCCTCCAGAGACTGGAATGAATTCATTTGTTTTAGCTATTTTGTCTCAGGAGATTCAGAAAGGAGTGATTCCTCATAATCTAACACTCTTTATGCTCTGCTTTTCTTCTTTTAAAATTATTTTATGCAAATTAGGAGGTTTTTTGTTTGGATGTCTTTTCAGCATTTGGATCTTCTATATATTTTTGTGTCCTTATACAAGTGCTATCATATTTCTCACTATTTACTCTTCCAGATGTTTGCATTGGGATAAATAATAAAAGACGTATTGGAAAATGTTTTTGCATAGATTAAAAATGTTCATTAAAACAGTTAGGGCCATGATGAGATTCCCAAAAAGTGGAAAGAAATGAGATTTTGCATCATACAGACACTGATCTTGTTTCATCCACATTCTTGTCTCTGAGCAGGACTCCTAAGGATGTTTCTTGTGTCCTTCTGAGAGTCTCTGAATGTCTCGTCTTTATTGTCATTTCAAGACAAGACATCAATTTATGGGATGAAACCTGTGCAAACCAAGGGTGAGCACAGTCCAGTGCATACAGTACAGATATGTTTGAACACATGATTCTGCACAAAAACTATTCAGTTTTGGATTTAAAAACCAAACATTTCTGTTTTTTACTTTTCCTCATAAACTGGCAAAATCCACTGTGAAGCCTGAATGAGAGGAAGCCAATTAATATCCACAGGCAATGATTTTGATTTTCAGTGTTGGCCCCTTTCAGCTTGTCTCTTCAGCAATTAAGCACTGCAAATATCAAGAGACTGCCAAAGGGATAGCTATGCCTCTGCTGATTTCTTCACGTGCTGTGTGTTTTTGAAATGAGAAAGTAGGGACCCATTTTATGAAAATAATACAATATATTTGGGGCATAATGTGATGAGGGAGGAATTAGTAAGGGAAAATACACAGCAGTGAAACCTTTCCCTCTGAGATGCAACTGTAATGCTTTGGTGGCTGAGACCATCATCCTTTTGTCTATATAAATATAACTTTTAAAATTAGGCAAGCTTATAACAGAGGAAAAATCATTGGATTCCAAATAATTGCATCATTGCAAATGTCTGGTAGCCAAATGTTGTATTTCTCTGTCTGCTACAAAATACTCCCTTTTCTTGGAGAGTTCATTTCAACAGTCTATTTCTAGTTTTTCTGGAAGACAGGACAAGTAATACCTTCCTGATGTGAGTAATATCAGGTTCAATTCTTCACTGTTCGTGACATGTTCAGATAAGACACACACAAAGACTCTTCAACTGAAGTTTGCTGAGATAAAGTTGGAAAATGAATTAAAAATGTGACTTATTATAAATAACAATTCATTTAATCCTTTTATTTAGTTTTATTTAATGTAGACTCCTCGAATCTATGTGGTAGGATCTAAGGAATGTGGGCTGGATTTTTTTTTCTCTTCTTTTCTTTTCTCCTCCTCCTTTTTTCCGTGCACAATGACCAGATTAATGGAACCCTGAGTTATCCAGGAGTTATTATAATGCACTGAGGTAATGAATAATCACTTAAGAGGAAAAAAAAAAAAAAGACCAGGAATATCTGAGGGATGATGCTTGAAGTGGTTTGACTAAATCATACACTTGGATTATTTAAATATAGGTTTATAATATTTTAAAAATCTTTTGAATTGAAGGACATTAATTT
>NW_010308669.1:22597-22885 GCF_000700745.2 Antrostomus carolinensis
CTGAAGTTTACAGCTAATGCTACTGTGGCACAATTTTTTATATCAGAGCAAGATTTCAGGTGAAAATACAGTTTTGGGGAAAGACTGTGCAACTAAAATGTGTTTCCCCCCCCTTAAAGGAATGGGGAATTCTTTTGTAAAATGGATGCCACTAAATATACTAGATCAAGGGTAAAACAGATGTCCCCTCTCACCAACGTAAGTGTGAGCTTGGCTAGATTGAACAAGATGTGAAACCATATTTATTAGACATAAGCACCTATTGAGGGGAGACCTTATTTTTCCCTA
>NW_010308669.1:22897-62869 GCF_000700745.2 Antrostomus carolinensis
AGGAGAGTGTAGTGAGGTGGGGGTTGGTCTCTTCTCCGAAATAACAAGTGATAAGACAAGAGGGAACGGCCTTAGGTTGCACCAGGGGAGGTTTAGGTTGGATATTCGGAAAAGATTCTTCATTGAAAGGGTTGTCAAGCACTGGAACAGGCTGCCCAGGGAAGTGGTGGAGTCACCATCCCTGGAGGTATTGAAAGGACATGTAGATGTGGTGCTTAGGGACATGCTTTAGTGGTGAACTTGGCAAATCTGGGTTTATGGTTGGACTAGGTGATCATAATGGTCTTTTCCAACCAAACTATTCTATGATTCTATTCCACAGCCTCTCTCCCATCATCACACTCCCTTATTCATAAGCTAATTATCCTCCAAAGTGCATTAAAAGCTCTCTTGTCTTTATCAGAGAACCAAAACCTCCATATTTCAAGGTCCTAGCAGAGCAACTATTTCTGATGACAGCATGTGCAAAATGAATATATCCCCTTCCCCAGGTGTGAGCTTTAACCTCTCAGCAGCATCCCATGAACAGTGTGGGTGAGACTCAGACATCTGGAGCAACACCACCGTAGCCATCCCCTTCCCCAGGTGTGAGCTTCCCCAGGTGACTCAGACATCTGGAGCAACACCACCGTAGCTGTTTGTTATGGTGAGAGACCTTCAGCAACAAGATTTGGGCCTCTCACTACAAGAAAGACAATGAGGCATTGGAGCATGTCCAAAGAGCTGGTGAAGGGTCTGGAGCACAAGTCTTAGGAGGCACAACTGAGCAAACTGAAGTTGTTCAATCTGGAGAAAAGGAGGCTGAGGGGAGACCTTCTCACTCTCTACAACTACCTGAGAGGAGGCTGTAGTGAGGTGGGTCTTGATCTTTTCTCCCAAGTAACAAGTGATAGGACAAGAGGAAATGGCCTCAAGTTACACCAGGGGAGGTTTAAATTACAAATTAGGAAAAATTTCTTCACCAAAAGTGTTGTTGAGTATTGGAACAGGCTGCCCAGGGAAGTGGTAGAGTCACTATCTCTGGAGGTATTTAAAAGACATGTAGATATAATACTTAGGGACATGGTTTAGTGTTGAACTTGGCAATGTTAGGTAGACAGCTGGGCTGGATGATCTTAAAGGTCTTTTCCAACCTAAATGATTCTCTAACACTATGATTCTGTGCCTCAAACAAAAGCTTTCTTTAATAACAGAAGTTGCTCTCCTTTATCAACATCTGACTGAAGGACAATGAGAAATTTCCATTTATTTACAGTGTGGCAAGTCTTCACTGTACTTACATAACAGCATTCCTTGCATGTTCTAATATAATTTTAATAATTTTCATGAAAAAAATCCTTACACACTGAAGATGTTTAAGTAAAAACTGAGAAAAGTTAAGGGTGCCAGCGGGCTACAGCTCAGGATAAATTTCTGCTGATTTTGCTATTGTTCTGTTAAGATATTAATGGCAATGACCATGTAGTAATTATTTCTCTTTTTATATAATCATAAATTGTCTCAACAGCCACTTCAGATATAAACATCTTCTGTGAATGTATTGCTCTCAATTTAAGTTATATTCCTATGTATGCCACAAGAAAGGCCACATCACAGGTTGTCTACTTACTGTTTTCATCAATTGTTTTCCCCTTCTTGGTTTCTGCCCCTCTACGTAGTTTCTCTTCTCCCAAATAAATTCACCTCTCATCATTACCTCTCTTTTGGTCACTCTCCTCCCCTTTATTGTCACATTTCTCAATCAGTTTATTTAATCCCCAAAGAACAGAAAAGGGTAGGACCAAGCCTTAATATTTTTTTCTTCAAAGCTTCCTGGCACAAAATTTCTACTCATTTGAAAAAAGCAAATAAAAGGCTCCATGGGAAGTCTACCTGTTTTGTTGTTTTTTGTTTTTTTTTTTTAAATAAGTGGCACAAATCAATTAGAAAAATACCTAAATCACACTTCAGAATGACAGAAATATTCAAAATATTTTATGTTTCCAGGATTTTCTAACAACATCTGACAATCCTTTGAAATGTAGATGAACATGAATGGAAACATTTTGAAAAAGATGTCCCCAACTGGAATGTAAAATTACATACAATACACAGTAGGTTCTAAAAAAGATGTTGTAGCCACTCATGCAAACAGGACATGTTAAGTATGAACATGTAGGCAAAGGGCCCATCACCAGATTGTACAAAGTGGCAGCATCCCACTGAAAAAAAGTTCTGCTGCCAGGGAGGTTGACATGAGAAACAAGCCTCATGTTTGCTTTCAGCAACAGTGGCAACATGGGTATAACGCTAGAGCACTGCCAGAGCTGCTGTACCTTGTACAAGTCCTACACTTACCATGCACCATAAACCTATAGAAATTTGCTCAATAAGCAGAACTGAGTGTATTTTGCTCTTACCTCTCTCATGCTTTCAGACTTTTTACAAAGCACCTTCAATGTGAGTGCTGAACCTGCTCTGGGGACCTGTATCAGGTGCTGCTGACCTCCCTTTCCAGCTTCCAGGGACAACATTTACACTCATTTCTGATCCCTCTTAAGTATCTTAGATCACGCTGCTCAGTGTCCAACGAGCTCATTTGAACTCTAGCAACATGCCCCTCCAGGTTTTGAGGAACCCCAGAGGAACCCCTCTGAAAGCTGTTGTTGGGGGAGAAGAAGATCTGTTTTCCAATGGTCAACCCTTGACACAGCCCTGCTTTGACAGAGGCAAGCACCAAACCCCATGGACAAACATCTCCTAATATAAATGTAACTTCCAAACAGTTTGCCAGGAATTTATTTAAAGTATTCAGAGACAATGCAGATAATTTTGAGCTTGCTTTGCATTATCAGTTCTTTTTTTTTTTCTCTTTTTTAATCATAGAGGGTATTTATAAACTGTTATTCCCATCTCATTCTCTCTTCTGATGCTTCACCTTCCATGAGATCCACAGAGCAGTATAATATAATGAACCAAAAATAACACCAATAGGATAAGAAAATGTTAGCAGATGATACTCACAATTCCCTATTGATTTTCCCTCCAGTAATATGAGATTAATAGGACAAAGGGTGTTAAAGCAATACAATAGAGAGCCCATAGTTAAAATACCAGACTATTACATTGCAATAATAGCTAACACTGCTCTATCTGACTAGCATGGCATCTGTGTAATATTATTCAATATTATGGCATGGTACATTAAGAGTACAAGCTAAATAAAAGTCAGAGAGAGGGTTTTTTGTCTTAAAGAGAACAATATAGTCCTATAATTACTGATAAGGAGAGGAGAGGAGAGGAGAGGAGAGGAGAGGAGAGGAGAGGATAGGAAAGGAAAGGAAAGGAAAGGAAAAGAGGAGAGGAGAGGAGAGGAGAGGAGAGGAGAGGAGAGGAGAGGAGAGGAGAGGAGAGGAGAGGAGAGGAGAGGAGAGGAGAGGAGAGGAGAGGAGAGGAGAGGAGAGGAGAGGAGAGGAGAGGAGAGGAGAGGAGAGGAGAGGAGAGGAGAGGAGAGGAGAGGAGAGGAGAGGAGAGGAGAGGAGAGGAGAGGAGAGGAGAGGAGAGGAGAGGAGAGGAGAGGAGAGGAGAGGAAAGGAAAGGAAAGGAAAGGAAAGGAAAGGAAAGGAAAGGAAAGGAAAGGAAAGGAAAGGAAAGGAAAGGAAAGGAAAGGAAAGGAAAGGAAAGGAAAATACCTTTACAGTTAAGCACACTATAATGGAGAGGCATTTACTAAAGTAATTTTCTGTGGTTCATTTTTATGATTTCTAAAGATGAGTTGTAGCTGCTGAGCCTATTATTGTCATTTATATGATGGGGCTTATGCAACATTTCATTGTAAGCAGAGCACACCTTTCACAGCAGTGAACCAGAGTCCATTACAAGAGGGTTTCTCTCCATTATGAAAATCTGTATTGACTTAGCTGCAGAGCTGGCACTAAAGTGAAGCCACACACAGCCTAAGCAGGATTTCCACCCACAAAAAGGACATGAAAATCACTATTTGATGAGATTGGAAGAGAAGCATCCTCGTACCTAGTTTCCAGCAATGTGGCTAATGTTATATCAACAGTTTTCACAGCAAGGCACAGAAAATTGAGGAACTTGACAACTCTCAAACCCTAAATATTACTGGTTCTATGTTTCTTCCAATTTTTTGCTCAGTAAGCCTGTTTAGGAAATTACTTTCACCTATGTGCCACAAGGAAATCTGACAAGGTCATTATTTTCCCAGCACAACAAGAGAGTTTAAAGGCTGGTCACCATGAGCAGGTTCCACTGGATTTTCATGTGTGCATTTACAAGTCAAACTCAAGGTGATTATATACTTATGCTCAAAATATATTATACAAATACTTGTTAAGGTTGGAGAATGGCTAAAGGCCAGGCACAAAACATCAGTGTCGGTGTACTATCAACAATATTGATAATTGCTTTAAAAAAAATTACAGAAATTATTTTACCAGACACTTTTTCACAGTAAAATTTTTTAAAGTTATCTAATACTTCCATTACTCAAGGTTTCTGATCAGATAAAAACAGTGTTGTCAACAAGACTGTCCACAGGCTTCAGGAGTCAAAGAAACAGATCTCGATGTGGACAGATTTGGTCCGG
The DNA here is from genome assembly GCF_000700745.2 of Antrostomus carolinensis. Classification (NCBI taxonomy): domain Eukaryota; kingdom Metazoa; phylum Chordata; class Aves; order Caprimulgiformes; family Caprimulgidae; genus Antrostomus; species Antrostomus carolinensis. The sequence continues at coordinate 27,489 of NW_010308669.1, forward strand.
GATCATATTTATTACTGTGTTTCTGCATATGTATGTAATGTGCTGATGCAAACATTGCCTGCTCTGGAAAAGTAATGAATGTGGTACTGGAGTCTGTTCTGTAAAATATTATCACAAAATTCTTAGCTAAAGAGTAAATATTTTAATACACAGTAGGGAAAAGACCTTTTAACTACTTTTAAAATGCAAGAACACAGCATCCTGTCAAAAGTTAACCATTAGGTGTTTTTAAAGTGCTTATTGTGCAGATGTTTGGGGTCTGCTTGTTAAATTTAAACAAATGTCTTAACTGACTGTAAAATAATAATATAAAACTATAAAGCTATTCAGTGTAATAAGTGGGCTTGTGACAAGAACATCAGCATTTTTAAAAGTTCTGAGCTGCTACCTCATACTGCTCTTTGAAGAGCAAAAGAGAGCTTCCCTGTAACCCTCATTCTCAGTTTGGTCATTAGTTTCATAAACAGCATGTGCAAATTAAGCACTTTTAGGTATAATTATAGGAAAAATCTAGCTTGGGCTGAGGAGTTGGAAATATTCCAGCAACTTTATCTAAATTATTTGTATTCAAAACACTGTCTCATTAATTCTGCTCGAGAAGAATGAAGCAGGGTAGTGTATACACAGTGCAGCTATATGCACATGAAACAATTAAAAACTCACTATTCTGGATGTGATCATAGGAGTTCAACATGTCATGAGCCAAAATTCATCTAGATCTTAAAGATTCTTCTAAAGAGCATCCAAAGGGTAAGTAATCACAGGTAATTGCATTGAATCAGTATTTTTTTCTTCTGCATATCTATTATTATCTATTACTATATGTAACCCATATTTTTATGTGTATGTTACAATAATTGTAACAACAACACAACAACAATCGGACGCTATGGCCGTTCTCTGAGGAAAGGTAAGAAAAGATTAAAGAAGCCAAAATGACCACTGATGTACATTTGGGTTAAAGCATCTCTTACTCCTCTCCCATATTCACAAAAAAGGGGTGTTGCAGTTGCTCATGTTATTACCAGCCTGCCCCACAATGCCTACTCTCTGTCTCCAACATCCAAAGATGAAGGTCACATTTCTGATGGATTTCAAGAGACGTCAACAGTGCACAGGCTTTGTTTAGGTCTCACTTGGATGCTAGGAATATTTTCCCCAGCAAATACAATTATTTCTAACCATATGGGTTATTGTGTCAGTTCAGAAATCAAATTAGCTGTTATCTGTCCCCCAGTCTTCTTTGGTGTCCTGCAATGTGGAATTAATGATACAAAATAATAAGACAAATTAAATGCCAAAAAATTATCTTGGCTGTGCCATTGCTGGGTTAACAGTGTGTCTGATCCTGTCCAACACTTAGTGCACAGACAAGAGCAATATTAATAATTAGAGGGGCAGCAATTCTTAGCACAGAGGTGGCTTATTTAACACTGAGAGGAGAAGGAAAGGGTCAAGACTGAGTGAAGTCAGAAGGGCAGAGTAAGAAATTAGTCAAGCACTTGTTTTTGCACCTCCTCCATCAATGAAAAAGAAAGAAAATAATACAAAATAAATCTAAGGAAAATCCTCCTCATGCAGTGCATTAGAAACTACAAAATTCACAGTGTCTTACAGTCAGATTGTGAGGGCTTAGCACAAAAAAGTAAGTCAATGAGATTTTTTCAAAGGACTCAATTGTTTCATAGGTTTTTAATACTTGCTGTTGTGCAGGCAAATTGAGTGTGAGGAGGAACACCAGCTCTGCTGTCTCAGGGCAGTAAGCTGATAGCCTGCAGGCACCAGCAGGCACCATTCATGTGCTTTACCCCTAATATCACTAAACTGAGTGGTTGCATAGTGGTGGGTGAGGTACATCAGTTCTTTAAGACCTCAGATGTTACCATCCACAACCAGAGCAAGTCACCCTAATTAATTAATTAACGGACCAAGGAACAACGAGTTTTGCCTCTTTGGTGTTACTTAATCTAAGAAGTCCTTCCAAAGAGGTTTCACGCAAAACACAAGAGTCTCCAGTCCTGGTACCCAACATGCCCTGTCTCCAGCCTCAATCTTATTTGTTGGGTATTTAAATACAGAAGATGGAGCACACCTCTTTAAGGTAGGTCTGACCAGCAAACTCAGAGGGTTGGTGCTGCCCCTGGAATAACCACAGAAACCATCTTAACAGATAATCTCATTCACTGTGGGATGATTTGGGTAAAATTAGTCAAACCTGAAGAGGGAGTCACTAGAGAGATACGTTTATCTTTCCAGCATTATAGTGTCTGTATTTGAAATACCTCTGCTCTCAGAGCATGCCTACTGTCAGAGCCTATTGACAACACCCTTAATCACCAGGTTCTCTCTATTTCCATGCATTTCTCTCTCTTTCTGGTATTTTTAACACATCTTACATCTGCTTTCAACTCATCCACAAAGCTGTCAATTTTCTGGAATGCTTCTCTCACGCTCCCCTTCTCCATGCACGTCTACATTTCTGATGATATCTAGGTAACTCAAATGAAAGGCTGAGCACCCTGTTTTCAAAGTGAGAATATTCAGTGTTGCCAGCTCTTTTAAGTACATTTGGAATGGTTTAAAGGGTTGGTCTATTTGTGTGCAGTGATGTAATGAGGTCCCATGGACAGCAAAAAACCCACCACACATACCCCTGAGAAGCCACAACCAGATGAAGACTCATTTTAGGCTGGGTTCCTGGATTTTTTGTTCCTTTATTAAATCAAATTGATTTTTCTTTTCACTGTATTTATCCCGATTTTTTAAAACAGTTCTACTATCACTCTCCCAATCTTTATCTTTTACATGCTGCCAAAAGCACATCCATTCAGAAGGAGCTGATTTATAGATGAATTATGGCAGACTAGATGAATAATATATGAATTCTAGCAGACTGACACCTTTTCTTTGCCTTTGCTGAAAAGTTGCAGGTTTATCCCCAGCCTGCAGGAAACCTAAATATCTCTAAAAGGCAGAAGGACAACCTATGTGCTAAAATCTGTATGATTCAATGAATCTTTTTTCCTCACTGTGCCTGGGCACAGTGGGACTCTTCTGTTTTGTTTTGTTTTTTAAAAAAAATCTTTTCTTTTGCTTTCTTTTAATCCAAGAGGGGAAAACAACTGGTTGGCTTCCCCTTCAGAGGGCATTAGCCAAACCTGCAGGTGTCAATTCACTCTCCATCCCTGCCAATGTCCCTGCTGATCTCTGTTTCTAGCTCTCCATCAAACCAATGCTGATGTGAGCAGAGCCTCCACAACCTTCAAGAAAATTCATTTTTTATCATTTACTGCTCAGGAAATCAGTTTCAGTGGTCAACATTATCTGAAATCACCCTATTTTTTAATCTCAGCACCCCAAAATTCAGTCCAGTGTGTTTTTCTCTATTTATTTCTCTGTTTTCTGGAGACCTCTGAGTGGGAAAAAAAAAAAAAAAAAAAAAATCACCTTAATTTTAAAAAGTTTACATCTTATCCTGTCTCTTGGATATGCTGTTTGTGTTGGAATAGCTGTAATATTTCAGAAGATAGGTTATAATTTCATATGGAGAATACAGGCTGAGCATAGATCAAATGCTGGATAATCAAAGATTGTCTTCCCGAGCAATTTAATTGAGGAATTTAGGGATGGATTCCAATGGGTCTGGCATCAGTTTCAAGTATTCATCACTGTTTGGGATTCGGTCCATAAAGAGAGAATAAATAGACTGTAGATAGTCAGAGTTATTTTTTGGAGCTATCTCCCAAGCATCATCTCTCCTTCACAGAACGGAACAGGTTAAATAACGGTGTCAAGAGAAGGACAGCTTTTTGTTCTCTAGAACTAGGAGGAACTTCCCAGATTATTAGTAAATACTAGTGAACATATTTTCTCCTCAGAATTAACAATTGCTTTAAAATCTGCGAGAAAAGTTACAAAATCCTTTTGTAAAACCTTTGCAAACTGATGTCCCTAAGCACACTTGTGAAAGCGCCTCTTAATTGTTTAATGCGAATATGTTAAAAATCTTGACATTGAATTACAGTTAACTTGACTTCAGAAGAGGTGCACATACATGATTCTTTCTTCCCTCCCTAAAATTTTGAATTTTGCACTTGGAAGTGGATCATTTTGCTCTAACAATCTCAATTTCTCTGAAAACTTATTCCCGGATTTCTTCTCTCCCCAGATGTCTTTTCTGAAGACTGAAAGGTCTGGCTTTTCTTAGGACATCCATCCCTTTGTACACAGAGTTTTTACTTGAATTCAGCTGCAGTAAATAAACTACAAATAATAATTAAATTTCAAATATTGACATTTAATTTTTTCATTCTTTAGCTTTCAGGATCAATGCTGCAAGGAGAGCAACGGGGACTGCACAAAGGCCATGGGGAGGAGGCAATACTATTTATTAGTGTTATTTTTTGCTGGGTTTTTGTTTGTTTCTTGTCAATACATTTAGGACAAGAGCATTTAAGTCACTTCCCTTGTTGAAAAATCAGAATAAGAACGTGTTAAAAATTCAATATTCTGAAGTACACAGAATATGCCAAATTCTGTTAAATAATGTTTAAGTGAGAATATTTCTAGAAAATATTTTTAAGGGTTTTTTGTTTGTTTCCTTTTTATTTGTGGTATAATAAATAAAGAGATTGAGTAAAGCTCTATTGTACTTCCTTTCACTGTGCAAAAAGTGGACTCCAACAACATTATACAAAGAGGAGTCAGTGCTATTGACATATTTCCGTTTGTTAAAGAAGAAAGCATACAAATAAATAGATAAACAATATCATATGGTGGCAAGAATTGTTAATTATGTGAAGTCAGTGCTTATGTACTGATTTAGTGCATACCTCATCATGTTCTTTACACTTGCAATGATGCAAGGATACAAACTTTTGCACATAATTTTTTAATGTAGTGCAGTACAATTATGCTATAAATCCAAGAAATAACAATTTTGGGAAAAAACTGTGTTACCATTTGCAAAACACAGCAAACAATGTCAGAAACATATAAAGCTACTGATTTTTGCCTTGGTAATCAGATTTTCTCATGGAGTTTTAGGTGAATAAATGTAATACTGCATGTGCCATACTTGGACTCTTTTCAGTATGAGCAGATTTCTGCAATTGTTGTAAATAGAAATCTGAGTGCTCACGAAGGAGATGGTCCTAAGTCCTTGCACGGTCCTCACTGCCTGATCAGCCTAGGACCATATTTAAAATTTATTTGGTGAGCTATCCACTATGGAAATATCTGGACCTCGTGAACTCATATCAACAGGGCCCAATCCCTCTTTCAGCGAAATCAGTTCAGTGAGATCTCCTGGTTCTGCCATCAGGCTCTATAGAGTAATTAAGTAATTACTTATTACTGAGAAGTCACTGCTCATCACTGAAGACACTACCAGCTTGCACTGAATAAATTGCAGACCCTGGCAAAACTGGAATTGTCCAATCCTAAACTAAAATAATTATAACACTTAGCAACGATGCAGCTCTTCACATCCTCAAAGCGATGAATGAAAATGAATTAATTACTCTTTCCAACACCCTGTATGGAACACCTGTTTCTATTTGGGTGAAGAAGTCACTGAAGGGTCATCAGAGTAGAGGAAAACTGGAAGATCTTCCTATAGAAATCCTCCTGAGGGGACATCCTGAGCTGGAAGGATGATATTTCTCCCTGCAGAGGAGCAAGGACAGTGCCTAAGGATGGGTGAGAACCTACTTTTCCACTCCAGCCCCATCTCTGTACCAGTGCCCACTGGTACCTGGGACTGAATTATAAGATGCATTGTCTTTTCTTAATAATTCCTGAAGGGTCTGAGAGCAGTAGGCAGCCAATGGTGACAAATGCTCTCAACCTGGCCCTCCTTCTCCATCTCTTTTCCTGGGAAATTGGACTCAAGAGGACAACTGAGTCTCTCTTCCATGAGAAACCCAAGAGTGCAATGAAGCCTCACCAGAAGCATTTAGTGACAAAACCTAAATGACAGGCAGCTCTCCCCAGTCACGATCACTGTGGGAGGAGAGCACAAGCAGAAAAGATTTCTCCAAGACTTTTCAGGCAAACCATAGCCAAGCCAAGAATGAAAAACTGCACTTGCTAAATTGTAATTTTTTTTTGCATTGGCTTAGCCTCTTCCTGGCAGATCTCTGTTTGACTACCTGATAAAACAGAAAGCTGACTCTAATAGCGTTTTTAAATGCTCTTTAAAAATTACACTTGAAAGACACCTCCTCCAGTATTTTTCCTACTCCTCAGCTCCCAAGCCAGAAAAAAACAAGAACCATTAGATAAAATCCCAAACCAAAGCAGAGTATGTGAAGTGAAAATATCTGCAGAGACTGTTTAAAATTTGAACTTTATTTTTCTGCTGTAGGAAACCTCCTTATTCCACAGGTGTAAAAAAAATGGGTTGTACAGAACCCAGGGCTATTAGCCTTGTGTTCTGGTAGCATCATGTCAACACATATTTGATTTTTTTTTTTTTTTTTTCTAATATGCTTTGTCTTGCTCCTAAGGAGAATAATAACTCAAACAACTGATAGTTAAAGAAATGGAAATTCTATGGGTCTGATCCACCTTGCAGTTCTGGATACACTAACAACCCATTCATTAGGTAAAAACACTTCCCTTCATTGCAGCTATTTTTCTGTTGTTCATAATCTGTCAGCACTTTCATTCTACATTCTGATTATCAGTGGTTTGCAGCAAAGCATCTTCAAAAATACAAAGATTTTTAACAGAAGAGAAGAGAGAAGAATTTGTGGAAGATTAAATAGCTACAAATACTTTGAGGTAGAGATACTAGTGGGCAAAAACCTCTTTGCTGGGTATCAGTGCTGTGTTGCTTTTTTGGAATCCATAAATCCGGCTCATCCACACTTGAGCTGCACACATTGTCTGTGGTTTATACCAAGGGTTATAGTGAGTAAACTATTGGTGGGCTGTTTTTTGTCACTAGGAAAACTGTAAAAAGCTTGATTTTCTTCTTCCTTTCCTCAAGGTAAGTCAGCAATACCACCACTAATGTCAATGGTGTTACACTGGTGTAAAATTGGGGTGAGAGAGAGGCAAATCAGAGTCCTAATTTATTGTTTCATGTCAAGCTGTTATTTTTCTTTTTAGGGCTCAGTCCTACAGTTCTCAACAAAGCAATCAAAATCAGTGGTACTGTGCCTGGCTAAAGGTTACTCACACTGAAAAATGAAAAATAATTTGTTTCTTTTTCTTTTCAAATATTTATACAGAAAGCCCACAAGTCTGTTTGCTCCCTTTTTCTCCCCACAACTTCTTCCAATACCAGAAGTACAGGCTGTGGTCAGCCTCAAGAAGCGGGAGTATGCCATCATAAGGACTGCAGGAGCAAAGAAAATGGAAGCACGAACATTTATATTCAGATTTCCTTCTTGTTTTTATGCCCACTCAATTAAAAACCTACAAAACAGCTGTATTAAAAAAGATGCCTTGTTGGTTCACCTCATTGAGTATTTAAAGATGAATGCAGTTCAAAGTTCACTCTTCAATCATAGTTATTAAAGATATTCTTCCAGAAATTATTTATTTCCCCTAGGAAAAAAAAAATAAACTAAAAAAAAAACCAAACAAAAAACCCCAACCAAAACAAAACAGTAAGACCTATGAGGCTAGGCATTGTTGTTGTTGTTTTTTGTGGTTTTTTTTCTGATCACTCTTGCACAAAACAGATGAATCCCACTCTCACCCAATGTGATGGTTTCATTTCAAAGCTGAAAAGAAAACTGCTGTATTTTTACAAGGACGGGTGATGGGTATTTCAGAGATGCTCAGGAGTGCTTTGAAACAGGTTGCTTGGCCAAGCGCAGGAAGGACATGTTAGAATCACAGAATAATATAATTGGAGGTTTTTTTTGGAAAAGACCTTTATGATAAGTCCAATCGAAAACCTAACAGTGAAAAAAATGTCAAAAACCTAACAGTCAAAAAAATGTCATTTGTCAAATGCCAAAAAACATGCTTGTCATGGTTATCTCCAAGCAACCAGTGTGGAAGGCTGGATTTCCAACTTTTAGAACATCCTTGCTCAGAGAAGATGTTAAAGCCTTTCCCATCTCTATATGGACAATTAAATTATGCTCGTTGTCCCCCCTCCCTTTTTCTTTTTTTTTTTCTTTTTTTTTCTTTTTTTTCTCCAGAAGATGCCTCAGGAGCATCTCCCTTCCCTTCTGCTGTGCTAACAAGGACATCACTTGCTGTTCAGAAAAGACCCAGTCCTAAAGTCCTTTCTGTGTCTAAACTCCCCATGCTGCTTCTAGAAATTTCACTTAAGCAGCAATGATAACAGTCACAGGTGAAAACCAGTGTCATCAGGATATTAATGAGTCATTGTCTTTTCACTGTGAAAAAAGCCAGGCACCAAGGGAGGGCTTAGCACAGAATAAAGTCTTACACCCTATAACCACTCAGTAATAATATATTTACTAATACAGATATCCTTCACACCATTTATTTGACAAGTCTTCTAGCTCTAGGGTAAGCATATTCTTTTAAAACTACCAGCCCTGCAATCCCTATAGTACATTAAAGATTGCTTGGTGTTTATTACAGCTGTAAACATTTAATGACAGATGATTAAATGCACAGTGAACTTCTTAAAACCTGAAAGATTTAATTAAATGTACTTGGCAGGAGATGTAAATTTAAAATTCGTTTTAATAAGTCTGCATAAAATTTAACATTTCTTGAATAGGTGCATCTAATCATGAGACACTTTTTTTTTTCCCCTCCTATTTTTACTTTTGAAGTTTCAATCCACTTTCCTGTTTCCCCTTTGAAACACCAGGCACTGATTTAAAGGGAAAAGGTATAACAAGAACTGACAAACAGGTCAAATAATAAAACATGCTCCTGGCAGGCCCTCTGATAAGAAGCCAAAAAATATTCTTTTAATGCCATTTAAGAAATTGCAGAAATATTTGTTTGAAGAAGTAACATTACCCCAAATGAGGAAACTAACAACTAAACCAAACAAGGCATTTTTGCTTTTTTCTTCATTCCCCCAGGTTTTGGCTTCCACTATATTCACAGGAATAGTTGATACCAGCAGTAAAAATGCATTCTTTATTCAGTATCTTCTCATTAGAAATTACTATGTGGTAGAAAACACATCAGCTTCCTGTTATCTGCATCGTATTACTCCAGGTTGCCTGGAGTTAATGTAATGCGTAATTTTAGTAATGCAACCTTGTTAAAATACAACTATTTCAGGTTTAAAGGTTCTACCTACAGTCCAAAGCCATGGACAAGGCAGTACTCCTCATTATTGTTTGTGAAATGCACGTATTGCTGATTATGCACACCATTTGATAGGACTTTTGCGGTAATTCTTATCATGTATCACGAGTCTGTTTTATTAATTTTCCTTTTCTGTTTGGCCATCTTTGGTCCTTACATGCATTATATTTTGCCTGGGACATTTAATTCCCCAGGGGCCAGCACGTCTACCACCTTCTGGATCAGAATCCTTCATAATAAACGTAATAACCCAAGTTATAAATGCGATTATTTTATCCCCTAATGGCTCATTTCCAGACACTAACAAAAGCCGAGTACTAAGCTAAGAATAAGGAGAATTATGCTAATTATCTCCAATAATTTAAATACATAAACTAGCTTTGGCTGTCTATACCGTTTCCCAAGTGCCGAGTCCTCAGTTAACTCTTTCCTAATCGCCTTCCCTTAGTTTATGAAAAGCTATCCCTCCCTCCACTCCTCCTCCTCAAATGACACTGTAGATATAGCAGAAAAAATCAAACCAGCATAATATATAACTCATTTAGTGTGTAATTATTCCTTTTCCAGATTGCATCCTTGCTTAAAGAGCAGCGAGCCGAGAGATCTCCAGCGTGAAAATGGGAGGGTGCACGTTGCATACCAACGCCATGGTTCCTTATTTACATGTGGCTCATGTTTATGCAAGTTAAAGACAAATACAGCTGCTGCTGCTGCTTTCCCCAGAAATCTCAGGCACCAGCCATGGCTACAAACAGCGGACACAATCAAGCCTGTAAGATATTTTTTTTTATGGAAAGTGAGAAGTGCTAATAGCCAGGGAAGGGGTGGGGTGAGATCTGAGCAATTTTCTTTGAAAAGATAGCTGACATTTTCAAAAAACAAATACTGTACATTCAGTTCAGCTTCTTTAGTGGCTTTCATGTTATAGGAATATTTGCTGGTGATGAAAACATCGCAAAGCCAATCAAACCACACTGCTATACAGCCCAACGCATTAGGAGCCTAGTGTTTAAAATAACTCTTATGCATTATTCATTAAGAGTCGATGTTTATGCAAATTACAGTAGTATATGCCCACCTGGCCATCATGGGTTAATAACAAAAACAACAAAACCAATAACAATAATAATAATAATTTTTTAAAAATGCACATCTTCTCCCCAAGCAAACTATCAAGCTTTGTGTCATTCCCAGAATCTATATAATCAATGATAATTCTCATTCATTAAATGCATCAAAGAATTGCTATCCTTACCTGGTTAGCTTTGCAGGGCCCTCAGATTTTCTGGATGAAATAACTGACTGTGCATGCAACCAATAAAACTGAACTGAAAAGCTGATTAAGGGCACTTACTTAATGCAAAGCCACTCACTGAATATTCATATGATGCCTGTGTTTATGCAAATTAAAGCAAAAGAAAGCCCAAGGGGATTGGTTGCCATAGCCTACAAACACTGTGTACAGCAGAAAAATAGAGAATAGTGGCAAATAAGTCTTGAAAATCATATCTGGGAAAGAGAACAAGAAGAATAGTGAAATATTAAAAGTCTTACATAAATTAGTTTTTAGGAGCTTAATCTAATCACATAATTTTTAGGTCTATTAGGTATTTTTCTACAATGTACTAATCTGTAATTATCATGATCCTACAAGAAAATAGCACTAATGTTTGTCAGCTTTATTTATCCTGTAACTGTGTAAGCAGAGTCCTTAAGCATATCAAGTAGGAGAAAAAATAATTATAATAAAAATTATAGTGTAATACATTAGGAACAGACCCCATAGGCTTGTGTTACACTTTATTAAGTCTTTCATGTGAGGTTGTCTTCTCCAGAAAAAGGAAAGAGAAAAGTAGAGTGTGCCAGTGGAAGTCTACTAGATATAAAATTTTGCTCCTTGCTATCTTAATTTTGTTGTGTAGCTGCTTCATTCCAGATGCAGGCTTGTATGTGATAAAGCAAATATTATTGTTGCATTGGACTTTTTCTCAGTCTAAAGTCAATTTGAAAAGACCATGCTTTTTTACAATTAAAGATCAAAATACATGTGAAATTTATATAAAATGCTATTCCTCAAATCAGATTGAAATATACCAATCCAAGTTCTTAATATGGTAATCATCAAAACTGATAATGCTTTTTCACAATGAGATATTTCAAAATCAGAATGATATAGTATACCAGCAGTGCCATTTCCCTGATAAGCAAGAATCCATACAAATAGAAATCCTACTCTTATGCGGTATATTATGTTTCAGCTTTTTCCATTTATTTCTATCCACAAATTGCACTTTCAAGAGAGGTTCCCATTTGGAGATAAACATTTATTAATAGTGCCATTGTTATTCAAGTTTTAAGAAGGATCATATGAAACCATTTCATACAAGATATTTGAATTATGGATCGGTAGGTATTTATGGATATTAAGTTTTTTGTTATTTCTACTGACACCTATTGGCTGCTGTTAGCAGGTAACTCTTCAGCTGAAGAAAAACAACTACCAAAACAAGACACTACAGAAGCTGCTGCTCCATGGGAACAAGGATCACTGGTTTGTGGGAAGCTGATGGGTTTCCCTTTCTGGTAAGATGAGTTGAAATCAAATGTACCTTCTCAGAAAATGGAGTGATAGTTCCAATGCAGGGAATTGAGGTCTATTCTTGGCTTCATCACCGTGGAGACTCCACAGCCAGTTTTGCTTGTGAAGACTGTTCCATTCCCACATATTTCCACTAATCCTGGAGGGGACTGAGGAATTTTCCATACTAGCTTATGACTTCTGAGTTGATGCTACTGCTTGTTGTGACATTCAGGATTATACTGTAAGGCCATCAGCTGCAAGGTGCCAGCAGGTATGTCACGTTGGTACACGAACTAGGGCAAAGAGACTCTTTGGCCATGGGATGCTAAAGCCCCATGTGGGTGGCAGAAGGTACAAAGCACAGGGCCTCAACAGGCAGGGACAGGAAATTCAGAGCACGCAATGGAATCAGAGTGATGTGCTTGGATGGAAATGAGTTCCTGCCTGGCTGAAGACCTCTAAAGGCAAGAAAGCTGACCAACATAGAGAGAGAGAAAGTGAGATGTTGCATAGCTGGAGAGAAAAGCTGTGTCCTGAAAAATGAACTTTCAAAAAGGTAATAAAAATCTGGAGGAGGGGAAAAGTGCTTATTTACATTTAATAGCTTGTCTTATGTGAAGGGTAATTGTGCTTAGAGATCCTTGGAAAGTCTATGTGTCCTATGGCCTCAACATTACCAGAGATAACCAAGTAGTTAAATGGAAAATGCAGAATGCTCACACATTTAAGAGAGGCTGGGGCCTTAACTTAAAGAAAAAAAAAATAAAAGTATCTGGGGACAAGGACAATTGGTTTCAAGGGCAGAAGGCAGGATTGGAGACCATAAGGCCAGGATAAAAGGCAGTCCTGCATTCAGTCTTGTACAAGGGAGGCTCATGCCTGGAATGGAGGTCTCATGAGCAGTTGAGTATAAATATCCAGCAGGAGATTAATCAACTGCTGAATACAATTATATGAATTAAAAAAAAGTACTGAGCAGGACAAACACATGCTGATCTCCTCAGCATTGAAAAAAATTGTGCAACACAAGGACTTTATTTATTTTCAAAGCAGGCATACACTACTGAGAGTGAGGGAATTTCAAATTATTCCATGAAGATCTTTGAGAAGTTCATAAAGATCTAATAGGACTTATGTGCTTCCAGGTTTTTCTGTTTCTTCTTCAGTGAACTAAGTCTAAAAAAATTCTTGTCTTCAGAGAAGAAATGTTTTCCCAGGATGGATACAGTGCCAGCTGTGACATCATAAATATTCACCCACTGACTGAGCTGGATGTGCACATGAATGTTGATGCAATGATATGGCACACCAGCATCTCATTCAGAAGATACATGGGTGTGCAAACAAGCAGGTGTATTTAAGAGGCAGAAATGAGAGTAGAATATGAAGAAATTGTGAGACGCCTTAAACAACTTCATTAACTTCACAAGAACCACAGATAACATCACTCCTGGCTGCCAGCAGAAAGTTTCTTGCTGGATTCAGTGGGGTGGGATCAGTTGTGGGTGAAGAAGGTTGAGCTGTTGGCTTTTCCAGCACTCTTTTGTGTTATTCTTATGTACTTACATGCATTTATTTCTAACACTTGGCACAATGTGATTCAGAATGTGCTACTGAGTTAGCTACTTTTTCTTTTTCCTTCTTTTTACTTTGTTCCCCCCTCCCCCCCCGCCCCCAGAAAAAAAGGGATATAAATTTAAATGCAAGTTGAAGATGACAAAGTCCTACCTTTTCAACTCTAGCTTTAGAAAAGATGTATGTGTATGATCTGATTCTTTTAAGTGATATTTCTGCCCCGTAGTACTGTCAATCCCTCACCTTTCAAGCACATTAAACCAATAAAGTAAATTATTTTAAAGAAACAGAAAAAAATCTAATCCATATATTGACTTCTTTGTTCTGCCAGTTGACTATATGACACTTAAGTCATCTCTAAGTGCCTGAAAAAAAAATAAAAGGCATTTATATTGTGAAGCTGATGAACAATTAGGCAATTGTAAAGTGTGGAAAATGCATAGTAATAATGTTTTCCATTTTCCTCTCCCTCATTTATTCTTTTTTTTTCCCACAGCAAATGTTAAAAGTGGAGCAGCAAGGAAACTTCACTTTCTAGCCTTTAGATTAGTGACAATATTGGAGACTGAGCTACTTTCCAGAAGCCCACATATGGAAATGACTATCCTGCCACTGTTTCACCATCATTTAGATAAAGAGGGGACACCTGTGCTGGCTTTCTAACAGAGAACACATGCATCTGTTCAACCTAAGGCATTCATGCCATTTTCAAAGCTGAATGACAGAAAGACATGTAGAAGAAAACACTTCATAGGCTCACCTGAACGGTGTGTATCTTCTGCATCTTCAAAGTAATAAAAATAGTAATTCACACCACAAAACCCTACTGATGCGTGACTCAAACCTTTTCAGAATTACCATGCTCCAAAAAGAATTTCACCTCACATTTTGGAAAAGATGGTGTTGAAAATGTCTCTATAAAAACAAGTTTTCTGTTCCTTGTCAGAGCAACATGTCTGCATGTGATTCAACTCCCTGCATCAGCTTATTAAATCATAGAAGTGTTTTGGTTGAAAAGACCTTTAAGATCATTGAGTCCAACCATGAGGCTCATACCTCACCATCTTTCCTTTCTTCAGCAATATTTCCTTTATACCTCTTTTCACATTTTTCTATTTCTTTCTCTCTTTATCCTTCATTTGCCTACCGTCCCAATAACCAAGTATTTACTCCTAGTTAGCAACTTCCCCGCTCCTCCCACCAACACCAAAGGCCATTTGACATCCTCCATCTCCTGGGATCATAATTCTATCACTAGCTATTTGTGAAACAAGGCTGCCATGTCATGCCATTGCCATACACATGCCAATACAACTGCCCAGACACATTGCATCAGGAAAGTTTGAACCCGTGTAATATAAATATAGGTTAAGGATCACAGGAAATTAGACTGAGCTAGGAAGATTACAAGGGAACAAAGAGGACACATAACTTTTACAAAAATTACAGAAATTATTCCAAGTTAGTTTTACAGAAAGGCATTATACTGTAAACTATCCCAGAAATGCCTGGAAGTTACATCCATGCCAAATAAACAAGAAGGGAACTTTTATTTCTAGTGAAAATAATGACTTCTGAGATTAGAAAAAAGCATTACCTCCAAACACAAGTAAAGATAAAAGAGTGTGGAGGGCTGTTTGTGAGGGTGGAAACACCTTTTGGAGTGTTTGTGCCATTAGTTTGGATGAGACAAAAATAATTTTGCAGGCAAATCTGCTAAAATGAGGATAGGGGAAAATCTATGCTGCAGTCAAAGATTTTATTTTATGAAAACTGGTACAAGATGGAGGAGAAATGAAAGAGCAAACATTTATTTTTATGACCTAATGGGGTTTTAAAATTAAGCACAGCAGGTAGAGAGATCCTGTGTAATTTAAAAAAAAACCCCATTGCATGTCCATACATGAAAGCCTGCTCTCTTTTCAAAATACTCTGCTGTCACCTAGGGTATGGGAAATCAAAGTGTGGGATAGTGATGGACGTACATCTTCCCACAGGCAAGCAGTGCACGAAGGACATTTGGAGCCAGGACTAGAACTAAAATCCAGATTAGAAAGAGAAATGATGGAAGGCCCTACTTTCAAAAATCATCTCTGGATTCCAATTTCTTAATATGCTGCTGCTCCACGAGGTCTGCTAACAGCTGCTTTGAAAAGCATCTGGTCTAAGATGGATTTTTTTGTGATCATTACACCTGCAGGTAGCACTTTGAATGGACACACAATCTAATATGAGTATAAAAATCCCACTTTCAAGCAACATAAAAGGCAAGGTGTCACTGGTAAATCTGTTCAGGGGGGAAAAAAAAAGAGAGAGGAAAAATAGATTAACTGATTCTAGTACTGAAACGTTGTTCTGTAACATGAAGGTGCAGTTTATGTGCTGTGAATAAAGTCTTGCAAGGCCTGAAAGCTGGCTACCTGGGCTGGAGCTGAGGTCCCCTGTGAAAAATGTAATTTTGCATAAGAACTGAAAAATAAAAGTAATTACCAGACTCTGGATATGAAAGGTGTCAAGGCTGGCAATATTAATAATCTGATATCACATATATGTCTTCATTTCTTTAGTCAATGTGATATATATGATATTCAGCAGCAGGAAAAAAAATTAAAGAATTAGTGTTTGCCTTTTTTTCCTTTTCTCCTTCGAATAGCAAGTATTCTGTATCTCTAGGTTGCTGAAGATGAATGACCTAGTCAGGGAGGGCCTGGGCAACTGGTGAAGAGTTTCCAAGGATTTGTATTGTCCTTTCAGAGAAGGGAAAATGCAGAGCAAAGGACTGCTATTATCAGAGCACAAAAGAATGTTTCTCTCCCCTATTTTACTTTATGACAGAATTAATAGTGACTAAAGACTCTTCAAGATGTTTCAGCCTGAACTCGTGAATTGCCTACATGACTTTTAGCAGAAATAGAAATCTCGTGGGGTCAAAAATCTTTCTGTCCACTGCTCTTCTGTGTCTGAAAAATTCAGCTTATGAACTCAAAATCAAGCACAAAGAATAAACCTGAGCATGGGCTATATGCCACTGGGACAAAAGAATCTTTTAAACTCTTGCCTTTCCAGTCTTCCAAGTATTTTTTTTACAAATTAGCTGAGGGAAGGCGGGGGACACAATATGGACAAGTTCCAACTGGAAATCTTGGATTTTCCAGATATCTGAGCACTGCTGTCTGTACACACTAGCAAAATTTATGTACTTCCCAATAGAGCAGCAGTGGTTTTACAGAGAAAGTGGGTTGATCTGTTTTTCTTTTCCTGAGGAGACACAATGGTTCCCACTCAAGGTCTATAACACAGTGTGCTAACACAGTTTGATAAGCCTTTTTTTTTTTTTTTTTGGTAACCTGAGAAAAACCCATTCAAGAATGTTGGTTCTCAATTTTCTTTGGAAATACAATACAATACTTTCCCACTCCTATGTACCATGCACACAGCATGGAAGGGTTGGTATTTTAGTGAACAGTCAACACACGACAACAAAACTAAGACATTTGATATAAAAACCTATACCAAAGTATTCTCAGCATTTCAGGTACTCACAGAATCACAGAATCACAGAATATTAGGGATTGGAAGAGACCTCAAAAGGTCATCTAGTCCAATCCCCCTGCCAAAGCAGGAACCTAACAACAAGGAACTCCTCTTGTTTAGTTTCTTCAACAAATTGTTTTCACAGCTGAAGCAAGGTGACAAACAAATATATGTTTATTTTGTGTAGAGCATGTAATAGAACAAAATGATATATCTGTCCAAAGTAATTTTTCAGAAAGATATGTTGCCTGCAGGATGGAGCCAATCAGATAAAGTATTCAGAAACCAGCACACTTATGGCATTCTTTGTTGTTGTTGTTGTTGTTTCTTTATTAGGTTGTTCCTAAAGACAATCCTTACTATGAGGATATATTTCCCATTTTGCCAAGGGAGGTGACCTGAGAACAGTGGACCTCTCTCTCCCAGCAGACAAATAATGACAACAAGAAAAAGGTTTATAACCGATGACTTGGCAGTAGATGAACATCACAGTAAACAAGTCCCAGATACCATATACACCATGAACAGGCTACAGAGGAGCCCACAAAGGGTGCTGGTGTAAAAGGACTCCCTGGATGCCCTGCCCAATATAAGCAGACAGCTTTTGGTCCCTCAAGGAAACATTTGGGGAGGGTAGCACGTTGTCCAGAAGAAGCACACCCAACTGCTGCTTCGATAATCATGTGGTTAATGAATTACAACTTGGTGTTTTAATATGAACACACTTCTATAGATATGGGTCATACTGTGACCTATTCAAAGTCTAGTAACTATACTTTAAAAAAAAATCTTGCAAAACAGAAAATGAGTGCCTAATGCTTACCAATTAATATTTCTTTGATGAGAGTACAATGGAGGAAAACCATAAAAACAATTTTTGTGTCTCAAAAGCCTGAGGAAAAAGTAAGATCCTGAGAGACTTAAGCTGGTGTTTGTAGGCAGAGGTGTTCTTTGCTCTCCACAGCATGCAATAAGAGCTGCTTGGCTAGATATTGTCTGAACAGACTATCCTTGACCAGTTTTTAAAACTCTCATTGCTAATAGAAACCACAGACCTATTGGACAGCTGTGAAGGTCTCAAACTCTAGTGCCCAGTCATCATAACTATCAATTTTATAGATCAAGTTCAATAAACACATTTCTTTCATTACTTCAGTAAAAAGAACAGATAAGTCCAACTTTCATGACCATAAAATGTAAAAAAAAAATAAAAATTGAGGTGTGAACAAAGAGATCAGAGCCCTGTCAAGATTTTTTCAGTCTGTGAATAGTACATATTTCAGTGCTGCCTGTAGGTGTGTTGGGTGCTTTGCACCCATCAAAAATGAAGCTAAACATAATAACCATGTGTCAGAGTTCAGTGGGTAAAAAGAACAGCATTATTAGTTGAAGGAGTGAATTCATTATAATGTCTAATTTGGGAACTATTTGAACAGTGGGAGTTTGTAAAGTGCATTTGAACATTATTGGATTCTTATCCCCTATAGGAAAAATTAAAGAAGAAAAGAGGATGGAAGAGAATATAAGACATGCAAAAGAGCCTTCAATAGAAAAGAAAGACCCCAGGCTATGTTTCTTTCAAATTTAGTTTTTCTCTTATAAGCAATTCCATTCCCTGTGTCTGTGCAGGACCTCTGCATACTTGCAAAAGAGACTTCATATTCACACTCCAAAGAGGTATGTAAGTATCTTAATGAAAATTTATATTTAGATTCCTGAAACTCCATGGTTTCACTAAAAATCTATGTAACCACTTTTGCAATTCTGAGGTTGCACTAAAAAAAAACAAAACTGCTAATGTGAGAACTAATTGTTCTGACTCTCATAATAAAAGCTAGAAAGCCTGTGTAGGAAAACAGAACCTAGTACTTCAGAAAAACTCGAATATTTATACAAAATTAAATTATATTGAGGAGCAAAAATTGAAAATCACATAGCATCTTACTTCAGTTTATAACTGAAAAGGTATAAAAAGCTTTCAGATTGCCCCAAACTTAGGTGAAAATACATTTTATGAATTGCAGGGCTGTTCTACTAATGCAGCAACAAACACTAGAGCATGACAGGTGGTCATCTCTAGACTTTGCATAAACCTGACATTCAAGATGCCCACCTTAATGATTACAAAAATATTCAGAGGCAAAGTATGAAGACTTTCTGGTCATTATAATCAGACTTCACTGCTATAAAAATCTGGCAAAAAATATCTTTTAAGTTTTTCAGTGGTGGTTGGGAAAGGGATATTTTTATTAGTTTTCTCACCTTATGTTCTGAAAAAATCTCTTTTCACAGAAAAAAAGTGAAGTAAACTGGTGATTGAAAATTAGCAGTCATTTGTGTGAAATATTTTAAAAATAATACTGCCCTTGTCAAAATTTCACTGAAAGATTATTGGAACACATTGCTCCTATAAGGCCACGCATTTTATTTTTGACTTTTATATTACAGTATAAATCACAATATAGCACTTACAAATAAAAAAAAATATTGAAGTAGAAATAACCATTTGAAACAAAACACTACAGTGAAAGTTTATTTTTCTATTAAGTAAAAGCTTATATTGTATATTAGTATTTTATATTTTTTAAAGGCTATTGGTTTGGGGGTTTTTTTGAGGGTGTTAAAAACAATCTTCAGGGAGTTTGTCATTCTAACTTTTCTTTCTCATCAGTGATGAGAGAAACATGTCAGAAATCTCGACAGAGCTGGGGAACATTTGCAGGGGAACAGGAAATCTCATAAAACGGTCTAAATGCCACAGAGCTGATGTGCGAGGGTACCACAACAAAGAGGAAGATGGAGGAATTCCTCTCCTGTCCAGAGAGTGTTTCATTCATTTTTCTAGGGAGAGAGGGTAAAATGAGAGATTTTTTTTAATTACAGGAATTTCTGGAAGCTGATCAGATTAAATGAACTATAAGTGTGAGAGGAGAAACAGTCATCAGTCTTCACTTCTGGGCTAATCTTGCAGCTTTTGGAGCAGTAGCTGTAACTTTTACAAGTTTATGAGAAGTCTCCTGCTATTTGGAAATTTCTTTGAAGAGCTAGTGGTCAGTATCAAGAGATTGTGCATGAATTTCCACATCCATTATTTTTTTTCTAATGAAAAGCCAAGTTTCTGTCCCTCCTGATTCTGGAGAGAAGCTTGTACATATGAAGTGAATGCAAACACAGAGCCTGTGCACAAAAACTTCAAAACCAGAAGGCTAATAAAAATAAACCCTGATGTCTATACATATTTTCTGGCCGCTCCTGTGACTTTGGGACTCAGATGTTGGATGGCCTTGGGTCAGCAGTGTTGCTGTTGCAGGTGATGTCCAAACGCCACACCTCAGCTTTGCTCCTATGTGACTAATCCCACTTGTTCTCGGCATTTTCCCTGTGCATTTTCCCTCTGATTTCCAGCGTTTAAAGATGTGCTACAGCGAGGGCAAAACTCAAAGCTGGAATTATGCTCGCTGTGTCACTTTCACCATGCTAGTACCCACGTGATTAAACAGAATAACTCACATCAGGGGTAGCTCAAGTGGATGCTGCAGAGCTCGTGAGATAAGTGGCTTCATTAAAATAATTCCAGGAAGAGCAAAAATAAGAAAGCCTCATTTTATATCCCTGCATTAAACTATGAGAAACTCAGAAGGTTCAAAGGAGAAGTGATGTGGCCAAAGAGGATCGCAAGCAGCAAGGGACACCAAAGCTCTGGAGTTTCTGCTAATTCTGCCAAAGCTACAGAATGGTCATGGAGTCAATTTTTCTCCTTTTGCTGACTACGCAGGGAGACAGAGTGCCTCAAGAGGAATAATAGCAATAGAAGCACATCAAAACCAGATTACCTTTGATTCTGTAGGATTTGGGTCTATGACTCAGCCTGTCTAAGGGAGATAAAGAATGATTTCTGTACAGCTGGATATTCAGGTTCTTTTTATTGGGTCCACACAACCTTTCTGTCTATTCAGCGGTAACTGCAGGTGCTCATCACCCTGTATGATCCAGTTAAAATTAATGACTCTTCTCCTGAGAGTAGACATCCTCACTAACATGTTACCTGATAAGGAGGAAGACATTTTTACATTTGTCTTTTGGGTTCTTTACAAAGAAGGGTTTCTTTCCTAAGACCGCTGAATATTTGTTGTCACTCATCCCACCAAAAAGTAAAATTTTTCAAAAAGTGGTGCAATACTTGTAATGTTCATAGGAGCAAACAGTATATTGGCTGAACCTATATAAATATATACTCCCAACATCAAAACATCCACACTTATCTCTGCCTAAACTGACTCCACACTTATGGTGATACGGGCACAGATTGCTATGGTGCTGGCAAGCTTTAAGGTCAAAGTAGAGGTTGGAAACATGTGCAGATGAGACCTACTAACATGACCAGCATGGGAATAACTGAAACAAATTCATTACCTTGGGCTGTTAAAATAGAGCCATGTCAGGGAGGACTTCATGGAGACCAGGACATGCCAAGTGTCTGGGGTAATCTTTTTGGCAAAGTTCAGCAGTGGATGACACAGCAAGACCAAGGATGAGGACATTTCTGTCCAACCATTAAGCCTCAGATTACTACCTTTTTCACACTGGTGTTGTTAATAGTTTCACAGTGGTGGCAGTGATGTTCACAGTGACAGTTGTAGGCTTTTTGCCAAGCAAAGAACAACCAAAAAAAAGAAAATCCCTTCCTGGAGAGCATACTGAAAGTCAACGTAAGTCAGGGATACCACCTGAGCAGGAAAAGACAATATTTACTTACACATGGTCATGTTTTTTGTAGACACCTCCATAATCATCTCAGGAAGCTGTAACTTGGGTATTAGGCCCACTAACTCCTTCTCCTTTCACAGACAGAACAGGAGTTGTAGACAGCAAGAAGCTGCTGAGATGAATTGTCAGTGCTGGAAACAAACCTCTTGGTTTTATTGGGTCAGCTGGCAAACCTGCCTCTCCTCACCCTTTATCTGTCTGCATATTTTAATAACTTCACCACTTACCACAATTTCTGGCCTTGCACTAGCTCCTTACTTTTACCTGAACAGGATTATTTTGCTCTGTTCACTTCACATGTCATCCTTCACAAAGTCCTCTCTCTGTATTTGCATAATAATAACATTACTTGTGGTTTCCAGAATCTCTACAAAATAATTTGTGTTGTGCAAAAATTTGTTCTGCAACCTCTTCTTACCTTCTTGTATAACATGAAGCATAAGGAGGTGGCTGTGCCTGCTAAGAACTTTAAACATTATTGCAGTAGTTAAGCAATATATCAGTCAAGCTCCAAGGGGTGGGTCTTCTCCACTTCTTGTCTTTCACATTATAAAACCAGGCAGCACCTGCACTGATTTGGTTACTTTCTTGTAGCTTCAGCAATTTGCTCCATTTTATTGCATGAACCAAACAATAAATAAATAAATAAAATGAACAACATAATGTAGCTCACGTGCCACAAGCAAGCTGTGAATTTAGAATGGCCAAAAGCAAAATTTAAATTGGACAGCTAAATTTCTGAGCTTGAACTCTACTCTTTCTGCATATCATCACTAGTGAAACTCTGAGTGTTCAAATGCTATGAGAAGATGAAAGAAAGCAGAACAGAATGAAATCAATTTTCAAAGTCAAACAAATATTTGTGAAATGATTTTCTGCAATTTGTTCATTTCTATTAGCTGGCCAGTGATCAGGGATGTAAATCCTGAAAATGCTTTTTTATCCCTTGGTTCTGATTCAGACCAGAGAACAAGCCACCTCTACATTTTTATATTACTTCTGTGTTGTGGCAAGGGTAAGAGCAGAAACTCAATAACCTATTTCAAACACCTTGACTTTTTGGAAGGACTTCAAGCCCTTCACAGCAGACCTAGTTTCCTGCTGCCATTTCACGTGGGTCACATTGCTCAGTCTCCTCAGATTTATGGAGACAGTAAAATGTTGCTGCAAACCTCATCTTTTACTCTACTCTTTTGACCATGTAATTCTTTTCTACAGCCTTGTCCTTTAGCTCCCCTTTTCAACATTAGCTTTGCTTCTCATTTTCAAAGCCCTGTGCAGACTTGGGAAGTTGGATCTCATTCTCTGTTCATGAAGCCTCTTGCCTATGCACCATTTAAAAACATTATTTCCCTTTTTCCCCCATACCAAGCCTTACACTTGCAAGGAGCTCTCAGTAGGATTTATGTTCCCCCTTTCAGCAACAAGGTGGGTAGGAGGATGGGTGCCATTTAAAACAGCTAGGGATCCCCAGGCTGTAAATATTCTCCCTTTGTTATGAAAAGTAAAACAAGGGGTTCCATAACTTGTTCAACCTTTTAAGAAAAGAGAGGCAACAGAGTTATTTGAAGGCATCCAGGTTTTCCAGACCAGGAGACACTGGGAAAGACCAAGACTGTAAGAAGATCCTCCTGGTTTACCAAAACAGACCAGGGCAGGTTCATGTTCTGCTTGTTAGTTGGGTTCCTCTTCCCAGTTATCTGCTGCAGATAGTAACCCTGGCTGAAAATGAGGGCCCCTGGATGAGGCTTTGAGCAACCTGGTCTAGTGGAAGGTGTCCCTGCTGATGGCAGGGGGGTTGGAACTGGATGATCCTTAAGGTCCCTTCCAATCCAAACCATTCTATGATTCTATGATTCTATGAAAAAGGGAGATGGACACACTCCCATAACTACACGTTATATTTGGTTCAGGGATGTTAGGGTGAGACCCAAAGGATCCTTTGGGATTGATGGGCTCACATATATTTTTTTTATTACTCTTTTAAGATTAGATATCTGATACTACAGCCACTTGGCACTCATGCAGTTTAGCTTTGGTGGTTATTGACCTCTGTGGTAATTTACCATCTAGCTTGTTCAAATGCTTCTGAAAACCCCACAGACACCCACATCTGCAGCCTGTAGGCACCTAAACACATTTGACAGTCAGGGTCTGAGTTTAACCAGCTCAATGGCAGCATTTGACACCTGCATCTTATATTTTACCGGTTTTTACACATTGAAGAACCAAATAATTACTGCCAAGTAGTTATTTATTCTTTTTTAACAAGACAGTTCTTGCGTCAGAGGGCAGTATGAATCCTCCTGTCTCTTATTTCTCTGACATACTTTACTATCTACAACTGAAAAGTCCAGTAAACAGCCAGAATTTGCTGAGGGAAAATTAAAAAAAAAAATAAAAATACAAGTGATGTTGTAGAAATGTTAAAAGAAGGGTAAATAAAATTGCAAGGATAATTACCTTGAACTAGTTTAACCCATTTTAAAAGGTAATAAATAGGGTTATTCACATATATTCCCCCAAGGGAGAGTATTCTTCTATAATGATGAAAGGTAGAATATAAACCACTGCTGCTAATGTTATTATGATAATCCTATATACTTCTGCAGCTGCTTGAACTTAACTCTTTGTGGCATAAAACATTTTTGGTAATCAAGGTCTTTGATAGTGTTTTATTTCAAGATTTCTTTTTTTTTTTTTTTTAAAGCTCAACTAAACATTTCTATAAATAAACTGTATCAGTGTACATCCACATAGTAATTTTTCCCCAAAATATTTTCCCTGCAGAAGCTCTGCCTCCAGCGCATCTCTATTACTAAGCTCAGCAAGTTGTCACATCAGCACAGGTTTTCTTTCTCAGAATCCATCTGCTCTTTAGATGTTCCCCATTAAAAGAAAAACCTTTGCAGGCAAAACTGCAATTCACCTTGGTCCACTTTGAGGATACTTGACACATGACAGCACTGCTCTCGGGCAACAAATCTACAAATAGTCTAATAGAGCACTTTTATGGGGCTGTTTCTAAAGAGTTGGCACTACTCTGGGTTAGTGATGAATAAGACATATTATTTTAAAGCTGCAGTGTACTCATCGCAAAGGAGCCATGCACATGAACATAGAATCATAGAATCACAGAATTATAGAATGTGGTGAGCTGGAAAGGACCCACACGGGTCATCCAGTCCAACTCCTGTCCCTGAACAGGACAATCCCAACATTCAGACCATGTCCCTGAGGGCCTTGGCCAAATGCTTCTGGAATCTTGTCAGGCTTGGTGCCATGAGCACCTCCCTGGGGAGCCTGTTCCAGTGCTCCACCCCCCTCTGCCTCAAGAACCTTTTCCTCATGGCCAACCTCACCCTCCCCTGCCACATCTTCCTGCCATTCCCTCTGCTCCTGGCATTCGTTGGTGGCCAGAGAGAAGAGATCAGCACCTGCCCCTCCTCTGCCCCTTGGGAGGAAGTTCTAGACCCCCATGAGATCTCCTCTCAGTCTCCTCTTCTCCAGGCTGAACAAACCAAGTGACTTCAGCCTCTCCTCACACCCTTCCCCTCTAAACCCTTCACCAATTTTGTGTCCCTCCTCTGGACACTCTCCAGGAGCTTTAGATCCTTTTTCTCCTGTGGTGCCCAAAACTGCAGCCAATACTTGGAGTGAGGCCACCCCAGTGCAGAGCAAAGTGGGATCATCACCTCCTTCAACTGGCTCGCAGTGCAGTGCTGGATGCACCCCAGGACACGGCTGACCTGAGGTGGGGTTCATCAAGTACTACCTAGCCAGCTGGTGGGCATTGATGCCTAGTTGACCCTGATGTGCCAGAGCCAATGCCAAGCCAACACCATGAGCCCTGGGTGTCTCCAGCTATGTCTCCCACCATGATCCCTTGCTGTAGGAGAGGAAGGAAAAGCCTTCCTTTGCCTGTTCCCAGCATCATCCCAAGGAGAAGGACAGTGCCATCCCCACGACACACGGGGAGGAGATGGATGCTGCTGGCCGTGCTGTGGTTTGGAGACTTGGAGCCAGAACCAGGGGACAACATGCAGCAGCACTGCAGCTGACAGCACTGACCTGATCCAAGCCTGAGCCGTGACAAATCAGCATTATTCACATTTCAGAGTCAACTCTAATATTTTATTCTGAGCTAGACAACAGTGATCTAGGGATAATTAAATTAGTTGCAGAGATTATGCTCCCAATGTGTAATTTCAAGTGTTTCCCTGTGCAAATTACCTCTGGGCCATGATTTTAGTTACCGCTGGGGACACTTTGGGTACAGTAACATTGCCTGTGTTCAGTGATCCTGTAGTTATGTTCATCTAATTTTTGGTTTGCCTATTCTGTGACTGAGCTGGCAGGATTTTATCACACATCAGCACTGAAGCATGACACTATTAATACCACAGATGTGCCAGCATCACTCAGTCTATTTTACTAGCAAGTACTGTAAAATATATATTTCCACAAAGTGTTTTAACCCATTCATTACTTGCAAAACCAGATGATCTTTAAGGCTGGAACTAGATGATCTTTAAGGTCCCTTCCAATCCTAACCATTCTATGTTCACAGGGTTGTATTTTGCTGTAATACAGCACAGACAAGCCTCTCTGTGCCATTTGTTGAACCACCAAAGGTGCTAAAACCAGACGATTGTCAAGTGTTTTCCAAACAACCTGTATTGGATTTCTCAAAAATAAAAAGTTTGAAGGCTCTCATTTTCTGTGTTTGGGTTTTGTGTTTTGGGGCATCTCCCTAACGGAGTAGATAATATGCATTGAAGTAATATGAGGGCATAAGGGTGCATATATTCAAAGGTTTGTTGGAATATTTGGCATTTTTCAATGAAAAGCAAGGAGAAATGGACACACAAATGACAGTAAAGTGCAGCCAAGCAAGTGCAAGACAAAAATAGCAACAGGAAAATCAGCAAGTAGCAGCAGAAGGCGTTGTCTGTTTTCAGGGAAGAAACGGCACAGAAATCAGGGAGAGAATAATTGAGATACATATTAGATTATTGCTACAATTATACTGTTAATAACGATGCACAGAGACACTCATCTAATATCTATCTAAATTTATCCTGTGGGCAAAAGTAGTCGTTCCACTACACAAATGTAGATTAATTAGTGATGCAAATGCTTGATTTTCATTTCTTACACACACAGGTAAATCAAGAGTGACTTCCTATAAATAGTTATGCTAATGCAAACTGATAAAAGAATATAAATAAGATCTAGAAAATATTTTTTAATGTTTCTCTATTATTTTAATCCTTTTTGATGTTTTTTGGGGAGGGACTTTTTATAAGGGCAGTTAATGATCGAACAAGGGCAAATGGGTTTAAGCTGAAGGAAAGGAGGTTTAGATTAGATATTAGGAAGAAGTTCTTCACTGTGTGGGTGGTCAGACACTGTCCCAAGTTGCCCAGAGAAGCTGTGGCTGTTCCTCCCTGGAAGTGTTCAAGGGCAGGTTGGATGAGGCTTTGAGCAACGTGGTCTAGTGGAAGGTGTCCCTGCTGCTGGCAGGGGGGTTGGAACTGGATGAGGTTTAAGGTCCCTTCCAACCCAAACCATTCTATGATTCTATGATTTATTATTTTAATCTATTCATCTGATTATTGTAAATAAACAGGAAGAAACAAGGATTGGATATCTTGATTTTTTTTCTTCAAACAAGAACAGAAGGCAAGCTTGCACATGAGAAAGGTATACAATGGTGAAAGAGGTCTGAGACTGGACATGAGTGATATGACAATTGCAAAGTTTTCATAAATAGTCTTGTTTCTGTGATTTGTACCTGGGCTAGAGTTTCTGCATAGAAGAGCTGGGAATTCAGAATTGATTGTATATCATCTACTGGATAGCCTGAGGAAGATGAGAAACACCCGCAACCCTAACAAAGTTAGATACTGCATCTCAGACTGCACTTTCCACAAGGAGGATGAGTTGATGGAGTAGTTCAGGTCTTCTGCCAGAAGGCTAATCCCACCCAGAATCCAGACTTGTACCAACAAAACTACATGCAGTGGACCCCCTTGCCAACATGATAGCTCAATATGCTAGGTCAGCCCTGACTTTTTTCAGCCATCCCAGCACAAATAGGCAATCACAACCAGCTCAAGCACAGACCAATAATGACCAAAAGACATCACTGACCTTTTCCTCTGTTCAGCATCAAAACCATGCAGGTCATTCATGGAAGGCACTTGTTTGTCCAATTTCTTAGTATCTCCAGCGATGCTGAATTCACAGCCTCATCATGCAAGCTGTCCCAGTGCTTCAATACTACCAGAAAACTTCCTTAATGCCCAACTTCAATTATTTGTTGCTGTAATTTAAGATGAACTTTTCCTATTCTTCCTCCCATAGACATGGAGAGGTTGTTCTCTGCCGCTCTGTTGCAGCTTTCACAGACCTGAAAACTTTTATATCCTGCTTCAGCCTTCTTAAGCAGATGACCCTACTTTGTTTAACCCTTTCCACATAGGCCATGGTCTTATAGACTTCTGTTTATTTTCATTTTTTCTTTGAAAATCTCTGCAACTGGTCCATATTTTTCTTGATGTACAGTGGCTAAAACTGGGTATGTTACTCCAGCTGAGATCTTAGCAATGATCAGAAAAATATCTTCAGGGATTACAGGTTGCATTTCTGTTTATATCTACCAATAACATTTTCATCATGGCAAGGGACTGTCAACATACACTCAGAATGTGAAACACAGCTGGCCCCTAAAGCTTTTCCCCACTTATTCCCCATTGTATGTTGTTGTAGCTAATTAATTATGCCCACATGCAGTACCTGATACATCTCCCTGTGAATAATATAAGATAACATCTAGAATTTCCCAAAAGCACTTTGAACTGCAAGCCCAACCTCCAGCACACTGGTAATGCCTCCCAGCACAAAACAGGCTGCAAATGCCACAAGTACATTCTCTGTCCCATCATCAGGTTTCTAATAAGAATATTGATTACCTGACTGATGAATCATTGCATAGGAACAGAGCTAATGAAAAGTGAATATTGTTTCTGTACAGAAATGATGACAAAGCCAAATGTAGAGGAGTTCCTCCTTTTTTTTTTTTTAATTCTCACATTTGATACCTTTTCCAGTGTCATCACCATAGCACTAACATCACATAGCTATTCTTACAGAAATGGTATTATTGATAGTTTTATTTTACTCAGACTAGTCTTTCTTAACTATAATAAACAGTTAAAGTCTTCTTTACAAAGATTTTTGTTATTGGGGTAGCTGAGGAATGCTGAATTCACTGAATTAAATAATATAACTAAGCAGAAATTTCTTAAAATATATTACAGTGCTATAAAGAAAAATGTACACCAAATAATCCAGCATAGAGCTTATATTATTCTTACATATTTTATTTATGTGCAGTCCATTTCTTTTATGGTATATTATAGCAATTGGGAAAATTAAAATTCAATTAACATTCTGAGTAAGTTGGCATAACTGAGTTCCAGCCAGTTCTTGCCATAACCCCAGCTGCAGGAATTTTAGATCCAAAAGTCATCTGTTATACTCAAGGCTTCCATGTGTGATAAATTTACTGTACTAGTAGCTAAAGGGGAAAAAAAAAAACAAACAAAAAAAAATCAACAACAACAACAAAAACCAAAGAAAAAACAACCCCACAGGTAAAAAAAAAAAGACCTGGAGAAGAAGATATTTTATAAATTGGAATATATAACATGGCAGGTACTGAAGTGTGAGAATACAAACTGGTGAGAGGCAGAGGGTAGTCTTTTTTTTATGGCAATTCTCTTTTTATGGCAATCCTCTTTTTATGGCAATCCTATGCTAAGGCAATGTAGACTTTTAGTTGCTCCAAGGGAAGAAATTACACATCTATAATCTGGTTGAAAAGTGCATCATAGTCACATCTTTATGTCTAACAAAATAGGAGGTGCCACTTAATAGATTTCACCTACTTGATCCAAAACATTCAACTATGTCGATGTTACAGTGCTGTGAAATATAGGTACAAGAAAAAACAAGTTCTGGTGGGATAAGAATCATAAGAAAATGACCTGACACATACAGGACCCACCACATCTGCAAAGGGAGACAGGAAGGTGGTGATTCTGCTCTGAACAGCTCTGATGGGAGTTTGAAAGGGACAAAATTTCATACAGAGATTTCTAAATCGTCAATAGGATGCTTATGTAGTGTACTTTTAAAAATATAAATTTCCTCAAAAGTAAAGAAACAACACAAGCCACACAGAAGAGAACATGCTGTGTTTGCATACTATAGTACACAGTCTCCAAAACCCCACCCCAAGTCTTTTCCAAAACACGTCACCAACTGAGTGATCATACTTTAGGCTGCAAAACACAGACCTGGGTTGATGCACCTTGGGATGGGGCAAGTTCTGAAGCCCAGGGGTCTGAATGGAGCCCAATTTGTTCATGGATTAAGCTGAGCGCCTCTGTAAATGTAATTTGCCTCGTATTGTGAGGAGTATATGGTGACCTAACAATATTCTGCAACTCTGTAGAAATGCCAGATTTCAAAAATATTTCAAATTTACTAATTTTGGTTATGTTCCCTGGCAAAAGCAGGCAGGAAGGAATTAAAAAGATTGTTCAAATAATGTGACTTTTTAAAAATTAATGCAATGGGAACCCTGCAAAGCAAAGGTGGGACCAGAAATGGACTTTTGTGCAGATGTTTCTTCCATTGCTGGTGGACTTACCATGAATGCCTCCCCACTACTATGCCACTGCACGTTATGAGGTGAAAAGTGAACTTATGACAGAAACACAGAAGCTTCAAGATATTTGATCTCCTGACCCAGGAGAGACATCCACCTGTGGGAACCAACACTGAGGACTTCCCTTGCCTCCTTCCCCTTAGGGAAAGGGACTCTGTGTCTGACATGACCAGGTGGGCTACGACCTTATTCTGTCCTGCTCCTTAATACAAAACGAATGCAGAGGGACAACACTGCTTTCTCAGAGTCCTTCCAAAGTTCAGTACATTATCCATTTTACCTTGTGAATGAGGAATAACAGAAAAATATTCTGCCATCCCCTGAGGTACCACCTCTTCAAAGCCTGGGACAATATTCCCAATGAGGGTGACCAATGCATAGCTGATGATGAGACCTGGGCTTGCAGGAGCAGAGGTAGAGGCAGCTCAGAGGTCTTCAAAATAGGACTGAATTTCTTTAAAATTTTATTAAATATTCTACTCAATTTTGCTTGTAACCTCAGTGTTTGAGGACCTGCTGTTATTGCTGTTAGAGCTGTTCTTGCTCTCCCTGGGGCTGTCACAAACATTTACACTGAATTAATGTGAGAGAAGTCCTCCAACTGCAAGATCTCAACTTTTGAACTTCAGATCATTGTCCTTTTTACACCTCTAATGAAAACTTGTCCTTTTCCAAAATGTATTCTCCAGTTCTTTAGTAACAGCTGGAATACATGTGGTTGTTATATACACAGAGCACTGGCAGAAAATTATCCTTAAGAGACGGGAAAACATGCTTCTAGCAACAACTTTTGACATGAAAATATCTGTAAAATTACCATTCTTTTCTGCCTGAGCTGATTGAACATGTAACAACATTTAAACCTCACTGTACATACCATACAATTAAGTTTCTTAAAATGCTGCTTGAAGGAGATTTAGTCCAGCAATATCCTCCTGGGGATATTCTGGGAACTTATGCTAAAACTGTTTAGAACACATCAAACTAAATCAGCAGATACTATTTCATAGGACACCTGTCAAGCACAACAAGGTTTTCATACAAAAACACCCTATCATTTTTGTCAATCAGAAAATCCCCCAGCAAAAGGTGGCACACTGATCATTATTTAAGATTAATTTGCAATCTTTGATGTCCAAAGTAGTGCAGTGAGTCAAATGTCCACCACTGAATTCTGAAGTACAATGTTTCCCCTATTCCATGCGGTTTATCTCCTATCACTTTGCTGGGCACTCTAAATTCATTTCCAAGGCTTTAACTGAACCAAGTGTCATAGATTTGCTAGGTTAACCTTGGGAGAATTGACAAAAGAATGGGTAACTAATATTGATTAAAAATACTGGTAAAATTGAGTTATTGAGAACAGGCTCTCTGTCCCTTTCTCACTCTAATTCTGGAGGGATGCCACCAGATGCAGTGAGGCTTTTTCAAATTTATATCACCATAAGAGAAATAAGAACAGAGCCCCAGATCTTTTGCAACAGGAGGTCTCAGTTTGAGACACTGCAAATAGCCTTCCATCCTGCTTTTTTATATGGTTACAGCTTTGCAGGAAATTGAATGTTGTTTTTTCACCCAGCTGAATTCTTGGTGTGAAACTCGGAAGTTGATCCGATGTTTTCAACAATTTGGTTGGAGCATGGTTTTCCCTACTTTAGATTTTTTTTACCAATAATATAAATCAGTAAAGAAAAAGAGATGATGATTACAATTGTTTTTACTTATCAGTGGTCAGCAGTGTCTTCTACATGGAATGAATTATTCACTATTAGAAAGAATGTATGGTTTAAATTGGAGCTGTAAGGTTCAGATACACTATTACACTGGAAAGCCAGGAACATTTTAAAATAAATTCTTAATAAACAAGTGGATTATTATGAAAAGCACTTTTTTTTTCAGCATTTTTCAGCACATGATTTTAAGATTGGATATTCATACAATGACACACAGAACTGCGTTTATCCAGTATTGGTTTCAGATTGACTTCTGCTCAATATTTTCAACAAAGAATTAAACATGAACAAGAGGTTGCAGCACTGCAAATTGCCAAGCTCTCCTATACTTCAGCAATACTTCCTAAAATGAGATAATGCATCCTCATTTCTTGCCTGAAGAGCAGATGCTGACAGAGGATGCTAAAGGAGGTCTTGTTGCATCCTCTCCCACATTAAACCAGTCGCTTTTCACATCTGCTGTGAAACTAGATGGTGTTCCAACATATCTGTGTGCAACCTCACCCCTTTCCAGTGTGTAAACTCAGATGGTCCCAGTTGTGCAGCAACAGCTCTCCAGGTGGACTGACACCCCAATCTTCAGGCATTAGGGTTAGACACCTGGGGCTCTTTAGTTTCAAATCTCCCAGCTCTTTTAAAGTCTGCTCTTTCCATTGCCCCAATATGGGTTTCCTTCAGGGATGGTTTTGTCTAGCAATTTTGAAAATGTTGTGTAGAGCATACACCTCTGAATGCACTGAACACCCTCCATACCTATGAAAGGTAACGGGAAATGAGAGATATTTCTTTCTTACTTTTTTTTTCACTCCTTTCTTTAAATGAAATTAAGATATTTTCCATAGAAACCATCATAATAACTTGTGCTCAATAGATATTATTATGTAAAATTAGAATAAAGCTGGTTGATAATGACATCATGATGAATTCACTCCAAGATGCAGTTGTACAGTATCTGAAGAAGTTAGTAAAATGTGTCTAAAGGAAATAAATGCCACAGATGTAATTAAACATTTCACACTCATTTATTCATCCCCTGTTAGAGTGGCCAACAAGCATCAATTCTTGTTGATGAGAGAGACAAGTATCAGTTACTCTACCCATATTTCACAATTCTATGCATTACAAGCTTTAAAAAAAATTAAATACAAATACCTGGCTGTGCAAATGCCCCCACAAATGACATTCTGTCATGGAAATCTCCATACCTGAAATTTCCCTTTAAGCTGTTTTGAACCTAACCAGATGCCTGGTTTTAGCTCCATTAAAATGGGGCTGACACATCAGCACAAAAAAAATTGTACTGAAAACTGAGACTTTTAAATTCTATGGTGCAATCAAGAAATCCACAGTGTGAATAACAAAGATGTGTAAAGGACAAAAAATAAAACCACATGAAATGTGATGCTGCATTCAATGTGGCACAGTTAACATTTTCAGGCTCAAAGAAGATTTTTCACATCACTTTGTCAGGTTACAGCTTACCAGCCCAGGTTGGAACGTATTTGCAGCACAATACTGACAAGGATTTCTTAGGAACTGGATTTTTTCAATGGCAAAATTTGCACTATTCTTTTTCAACCTTAGAGGCTTTTACAAAACAATTCACCTAGATCAGAGTTAGTAAAAATTCCAACTCTTCAAAACTTCTCAACTTAGTTCAAGTGATTTGCAGCAAGGCAGCTGTTTTTCAACATACCGATTTCATGTCAATCACTGACCTGAAACAGGGGAATACTGCTAACCTATCTTTCAGTAATAAAGGAAAGGAAAATGTCATGTCAGTGTAGATTCTCAAAGAAAAGGAGTAGAAGGTTGGGAACTTCTGCCTTGCTCAATCATCCTCCTCTCACTACACCTCACTGTGCAGTTTTTATTAATAACTTTTGCTTCCGTACGAAATTTCATGTGATTCACAGTCTCGTGCAGGCATCCTTCGTAACACATCCCTCTCAAAGATGCATGGACAGATTTCTATTTTAAAAAAGAGCTCAGCACATCACAATTGAGTCCAAACTTTCAAAAAAGACTCACATCCAATTTAATCCCCTAAAGCAGTGTCAGGTTTTCAGCAGAACTCAGTACCCAATAGCTCAGCTCTCACTGTCACATACACGGCACCAAGTACCAAGAGTCTTTAAAATATGCTGATCTTTTTTTGAAAATGTGGCTACTAATTTTGGTCCCTCACTGGGAGAAGTTCTTTTGACAGCTGATGCCCACCCATTGGTGCCAAGCTTTTTCTGAAGATCTGGTCTTTTGTGGCTGAGTGGATATTCATTGAATAAAATAAAGGAAAACAAAAATTTAGAACTCTTATTGAAGAAAAAAACACACAAAATAACCAACCAAAAGCCAAAACACCCTTCCACTGACATTCCTCTTTTGAAGTATTTTCATTCAGAAGTGTTATGAAGTCCTCAACAAAAGAAAGAGGCAGACTTTGCTCAGGACATTTATTTGGCCTATGAAATTCCAGGTCTCTGATTGAAATGATATCCTGCTTTCTGGTCAGCTCTGTTTATGGGCTTCACACAGTAGCTAAGGAGAAAACGTGACATTTAATTTTATAAGTTTCACCTCCCCAGTCCCAGACAGAAAATCATGCAAGGCAAGAGGAAACTGAGCATTGTAATAGTAATTTCAAGGCAACAATATTTCTTAAAGTCTTTGGTTGATATAGTCCTAAAAATTTCCAAAGGGCAGGGTTGCCTAGCAGATATTGAACTGGGTGTCTCTGTCCTGCTTTGAATTTCTATCTGTCATTTGGCTTTCAAATTAGCTTGAAGGAATAACTTCTGATTACTCTATTTTCTACTTAAAAATAAAAAAAAAGAAAAAAGTATATAATATATTGTATATTGATAGCATACAGACAAAATTTCAACTGCTGACCAGGTGATTTATCTTAACTACACTTTGAAATCTTATTTAAAATCTGAAAGATAATATACAATTGCTTTTGTGGGCATACATTATTAGTATCAGTTTTCTTTTGGCTCAAAGGGTGAAAACACAAATATGGCATATTTTGGACTTAATTTCTGTGGACTTTGGAATTGCTCTCCTTGGCCAAACAAACTAGCTCTGCTGGGGCAGTACAACTTGGTTTGGTAGCAGAACAGCACTCTGAGTCAGGAATCAGAAGAGGCAGGGAGATGTTTGGGTAACATGTAGTTGCTCATCCCTCTCA